>NC_083772.1:3725963-3768463 GCF_963514075.1 Conger conger
GGGAGAGACAGAGGGAGAGAGGCAGAGAGGGAGAGAGGGAAAAAGAGAGGGAGAGAGGGAGAGGGAGAGAGAGGGAGAGGGAGAGAGAGGGAGAGAGGGAGAGAGAGGGAGAGACAGAGGGAGAGAGGCAGAGAGGGAGAGAGGGAAAAAGAGAGGGAGAGAGGGAGAGGGAGAGAGGGAGAGAGGGAGAGAGGGAAAAAGAGAGAGAGAGGGAGGGAGAAAGGGAGAGAGAGAGGGAGAGAGGGAAAAAGAGAGAGAGAGGGAGAGAGAGAGGGAGGGAGAGAGGGAGAGAGAGAGGAGAGAGGCAGAGAGGGAGAGAGGGAAAAAGAGAGACAGAGGGAGGGAGGGAGAGAGGGAGGGGGGGGGTGTTCTTATGTTCTCATGTTGTAACCTAACCTGCGATATGATCACACAGCAGGGAGGACACGCTGGTGTAGGACACACTGCAGACTGCAATCTCTGATTTGCCTTGCCACCTTCAAATTAACCCCTGGCTCCGAACTGGATCCACACACATGCAAGTCACACGCTCCTGGAATCAATCTGTGTGATTACTCCTTGTTGAGTTCTCAGAATGCTTGAAGCAAAAGCTGATCAAATTCAACGAGGAAACCAAGGATTTTAGTGGTCAGTGGTCTCCACGCTGTGGGTTGTGAAAGCCATAGGAGAAATAAATGGCTGTTTGTGGCTTGTACTTCCATAGGCATTCACTCAAATCAAACCCTACACAACTTAAAGGCATGGCGCAAAAAACTCTTTATTTACTGAAACAGTTCGGTTAGTAGTATTAGTAGCCAGGAAATGTGTGCTGCGCAAGTAAGCTCCAGCATTTGGTCAGAGATTGGTTACTGTTGTAGGCCTTGTGTTTCATTCCATGACATTACATTACATGGCATTTAGCAGACACTCTTTCCAGAGCGATGTACAACGGTGTACAACGAACACCAGTAACAATGTCACTGGTGCACCTTGTTCTACATCTAACGAGCACTGAAATATGTAGCCAACGGGTATACAGGTTTTCATAGTCATGCACAACACGATTAAAAATGTACATTTTAAAAACCACTTTCAAAATGTTGTCTTCAAAATTAATGTTTTATAATATATCATAACCTATTGTACAACTAGGCAATTTATCAATATGCACTTGCAACATAACAGTCATTGGAATGCATATATATCACCCATTTTACTTGTTCTTGTTATGCAATATAAACTTCCATTTGCACACTTGTTATTCTGAAGTACCTTGCTGCTGTTTCAGCTAGTTTCTCAGAATATTTAATAACATCTCATTTGAATTTAATATCACAATATCTCTCTTGGCATTCACACCCATCTGAAAGCTCGCGGCTTTGGAAACCTGACAAACTGTCACCTCGCTGAGGCATTTTCTGTACCTGGCTATTATTGCAGACAGGGTCATTTTTATGTTTTTGTTCCTGGATATTAAGGCAGACTCTGCATCTAATGGAGGATCTGTAATATGTTACAATGCATATTTTTAACAGACACAGACACGGGGTGGGTCACAGAAAATGTATTTGTTCAAATAAATGAAGCCACTGGTTTAAGTGGAGACATTTTCCCAGTGTCAAGTTGTGGGTGTCAGCAGGATTGCCCTAAGAAAACTACCTTAAATGAATACATCAGATATTCAGTATAAAGGACTGAAATTGTTTAACCTTCAGAATTGTTCATTGTTTCTGACCTTCAGAAAACAAACTTTTAACATTTTTTTTTTGTATGTGATCTTGAACAAATGCTGTTATTGATGATTATTTTGTTGGAAAGGAAGGGAGAGTCAGGGTGAAGACCTTTGGTCTGATTCCACTCGAAGAACATATAAAATATCCATCCATCCATTATCTTAACCCACTTATCCTGTTTGGGTCGCAGGGGGGCAGGAGCCTATCCCAGCATACATTGGGCGAAAGGCAGGAATACACCCTGGACAGGTCACCAGTCCAGTCCATCGCAGGGCACACACACCATTCACTCACACACTCACACACTCACCCACCCACGGGCGAGACTCTCCATTCTGCCTAACCTGCATGTCTTTGGACTGTGGGAGGAAACCGGAGTACCCGGAGGAAACCCACACAAACACGGGGAGAAGATACAAACTCCGCACAGAGAGGCCCCGGCCGACGGGGATTCAAACCCAGGACCTCCTTGCTGTGAGGTGGCAGTGCTACCCGCTGCACCATCCGTGCCGCCACATATGAAATATGTTATTAATAAATAAGACAATGAACAGTTGACATGATATTACCATGACTCAAGTGGCACTTTTGTAAAAGCTGTTAAGGAAAAAGGCTGATTTTAGGGGCATTAGGGGCAAAGGGATGAAAGTGTTCATAATACAGATTACCTATATCACAGCCCCACGTAGCTCATTCACTAAGTAATGGCATGTCACACTGGTCATTATGGGAGAGAGCTGTGTGCAAGCATGTGTCCACTGGTCATTATGGTAGAGAGCTGTGTACAATCATGTGTCCACTGGCCATTATGGTAGAGGGTCATGTTCAATCGTTTGTGCACCGGTCATTATGGTAAAACACTCTGTACAGTCATGTGTACACTGGTCATTATGGTAAAACGCTGTGTACAATCATGTGTACACTGGTCATTATGGTAAAACGCTGTGTACAATCATGTGTACACTGGTCATTATGGTAAAACGCTGTGTACAATCATGTGTACACTGGTCATTATGGTAAAACGCTGTGTACAATCATGTATACACCCCACCCATTATGACCACTGATCTCATGAAACACAAGATGAGTTGTGGAATCCTTGCAAAGTGATGGTGCCATGGTATTGGAAACTCGGGGTTATGTTGAGCGCATTAGTGATTTTACCCAGCGCTGCTCCAGCTTTGTGAATCACAAGCACGCCCCTGCTACCTCTGGTTTAGCCCTTTATCACGAAGATCAGTCAAATGTGCAATCAGCGTGCCTTTGATCTTAACCCTTTGATATGAACACTTAGCATTCCGGTACAAGCAGGTAGAATTTTAAATTATTCCGCAGGAATGCTTTTCTTCTCCATATTTTAGGCACAAATATATTAGAGGGAAGATGAAATATTAAAGAGGCAGCCTCAGAAGCCCTGTATCAGCTTCATTTCTGAAGAGAAAAATCACAAAATTCAAAACTTCAAAATCGATCACGGTTTGTGATATCAAAAGCTGCACACGTCTTGCCTATGCCTGTTCATTATAATCTACCACCAGCGGCATGCCCTGTTTATTTTATGATATTTCTTTTTCATTTTTCTGCGATGATTGTACACTAATTGTATGTGAAATCAGTCAGTAATTTGCTTTCGTCAAAAAACATGCAAAAGAAAGCAAGTAACATAAGTCCTAAAACCATGGTCAGGACACCACTTGATTGATCTGCATGCACTTCAAAGGCCTTTCATTACATGGCAGGCATTTAGCCGAGGCTGTTATTTTTCAGTATTTAAATGATTTAGCAAATCCATTCATACAACTGGATATTTTACAGAAACAATTTGACGGTAGTGTCCTGCCTGGGGATTGTACCTGGGTTCCCTAAGCATTACACCACACTGCCTCCCTTAAATCGCACTGAAGACCTGCCTCTTAAGACTGCATCGAGGATACCTCACGTCCCCAGTACTTCTCCATATCTTACAGCTGCTCCCCGTTTAATACTGGATATTTTGCCAGGATCACTGGGTGATTTAATCCCACCAGACTTCTGGTTCAATTAATTAAATCTTGGAACTAAGAAGTATTGTCTATTAACACACAATTCTTGAGTTTGATGCTCTGAATGCAAATGTTGAGCATTAAGCATGCATGAAGGGTTTTGTGAAACACGCTATATGCTTTCAGTGAAAAAAACATTTTCACATTTGCAAAAACTAATTCTGAAATATTTGTGTGCATATTCTGCTATAAAAGTTATTGCCACACTCATAAATGAATCAAGTTTGTACTAATTGGAACTAAGCATGTCTTAGTTTCAATAAAGTGAACAGGAGTCCAATAAAACATAACCAAAAACGTGGCATTGCTGCATAATGGCTACCTGCACCTTTTATGGGATTGGTGAACGCATAAGTTCTCTGATGCGTTTACAGTACAGTAGGTTTTGAAAGATTTCAAGGATTTAAAAGAAGACGTAGATTTTGCTCATCTAATTTCTAAATATTGTAAAATGTGCCACATTCTGAAGATTTAGTGGCATTTCAAAAACAATCAGATTGACTGGCCTAAGAAAGCTTTTCATGTAAATCTACAAGAGGAAATATTCAGCCAGATTTTCTTATAGGAACATTACTCCCAAAGCCTCAATGCACAAGGCATTTATTTCACTTGCAAAACAGCCTTACAGTTCTGTAATAAAAGCAAATGCATTTTATCACTGACCTGGATATTTATGTGCGGGAAATGAAGAGGAACAAACACGGATGCACACAAACACACACACACACACACACACACACACACACACACACACATTGATATACTGCACTGTATAGATTATATTTCCACATCACGAGTTACACAGAATGATGGCTTAAACAGTCTAATTCTGGACAAAACAATAATGATGAACAGAGGTAGCCTATGATTATTTCTCTTTTGATGAGGTACACTTACATAAATAAATGCATAAAGCACAGTACATCATGCTTGATATTCCTGTGGCCCTGCATGTATGGAACAATGCATTTTGGGACTGATACAGTGAATAACTAGTCAATTCAATTCAATCCAAATAAATCCAATTTGCCACCCCTAATATTTTCTATTATAACGTATATCATATTGTCCTGTTCCGTATTCTGAGAGAAATAGATTACAACCAAATCTTTGCATGATTCCATTCCAGAAGGAATACAGCAGCAAACATACAGCATGTGGTAATTATACCACACTATTATAACACTATTCACTTGCACAACACAGCAGAAGTTAAATATGTAGGCTATATTGACGGTCTTTGCTACTATCTGAAGGCTCCGCTGGCCTGGAATCTCAGTACACATGTATACTACATATCCCCTGACACTGGCCTTCTTCTTGACAGGCAAATGTCATCCAGACCAACATTAAACCAGCATAAAATACAGTCTTTGTCCCAGAATAATTGGCTAATGATAAAAGACACTGTGCACTGGCTTTTCGGACTTGTGTTCTATGGGCAGGGGGCGGCCATTTTAAGTTCACCCTTGCGATTCATGAGGCCAGGGTGGAATGATATGATCTCTTCTTTCTATTCATTTATTGTCTATGTTCGAGGCTCTTTGTTAAGAGAGAGACTGATATTGATACACACTGATATCACAATGAATGACCATGAATATTCAAATTATTATTATCTGCTTTGTCAATATCTAAATGAATGACTTCCCAACAAAGCAACTTGGATAAGAGAGAACATGATTTACTTTACTTGTGTCATTAGGATGATACCTTTGCTAGTTTTGTTTGGCTAGGTAAGCAGTTTATTCAGAAATGTGCATGTTGCGGTATTATAAAAAATTAAATTAAAAAAATCTGATTATCAAATAGGCCCTGGACCTTATCTCTGTTGTACTGATAGCAGTTGAAATTGTACTTCCCTCTAGGGTCTTTCAGTGCACTTATCCCTGGTTATGGGTATGCACTTTGCACTTTGTCGTACGTCGCTCTGGATAAGACCTTCTGCCAAATGCCTTTATTATAATGTAATGTAATGTAAAAGGGTCTTGATCAAGGGCCCAACAGCTGTGCGGATCCTATCTTGTCTACTCCGGGGCTTGAACCACCGACCTTCTGTGTCCCAGTCATGTACCTTAGTCAATGGGGTGAGGGGGCTACACAAGTTGATACTTTATACATCACATACTCCATGCAAAATACTCCTGCAAAGGATGGGTGGGTGTTTCTTTGGTCAAGAATCCAAAGGTAAAGCAAATGATGGCCCATTGCATTGTCAAGCCGATTGAACTCTGTGTTTTGAGATAACATTTTTCTCTGTAATTTTTACAGTTAACAGCCCCCTTTTAATATTGTCTGGCAGCCGCATTGCTCCATTATACTGAGAGAGCAGAGGTGCCAAAGTCATAAAAGCTTAACAATAATCGTTCCATCATATGAAATGGGCACAATCTGAGTGAACACCTGCTTTCCTTTCCAAACATTCCAGTAAAAGATTTTCATACATTTTATGAAGTAACGTCCTTTGACCACGGCTGAATAAGTCTTAACACGCAAATAATTCTATTTGAGCTATTTATGTCCACACTCATTCACAGATACCTCACGAATGAGCAGACCTGGGTCAGATACTTTATTTAAAATATGATGCTTTAACATTTATAGTGATATGCCCTTTAAAAAAAATAATCTCTCAATCTGACTTGCAATATATTCTTCATAACTTATATATTAATCATAGGGGCTGCTGTGTAGCTCACTTGTCAGAAGTGCCTCTAGCAGTGCATGAGTGAGCGCCGTGGTCACGGATTGAATCTGACCCGTGCCAGTGCTGACTGTGGCTGTGGCTCGCAGCCCGAGAGGGGCAGGGTGCTGTGGCTGTGGCCCGCAGCCCAACGGTGGCAGGGTGCAGTTGGCCTTGTGCCGCCAAAGGGATACTACAGCACATATGGGAGTGGTTCAGTTGGGGAGGGATGCAGTGTTGCTTGCTTAAGTGACTCCTGTAGGCCACCTGGGTGGTCGGGGCTTGCTGTCTGTGCACGCATGAGATTGAGTCTCCCTCATTACATTACATTACATTACATTATTGGCATTCGGCAGACACTCTTATCCAGAGTGACGTACAGTTGATTAGACTAAGCAGGAGACAATCCTCCCCTGGAGCAATGCAGGGTTAAGGGCCTTGCTCAAGGACCCAACGGCTGTGTGGATGTTATTGTGGCTACACCGGGATTAGAACCACCGACCTGTGTCCCAGTCATTTACCTTAACCATTACGCTACAGGCCGCCCCCTCCTCTCCTGGCTTGTGGCCGCAGTGTGAAAAGAGGCAGTCGGATGGCACCGCGTGTTTAGAGTTGTCTTCAGTCTCCCGAGCCAGCAGCACTGTAGATGAGCATGCTTGTACACACAGTGTGTGATTTCTATGCTAGATCACGTTTTGACAAATGCCTTTTTTTGAAAAGCTTTCAACTACTAAATCTGTATATGGTAATAAAATATATTTTGTAAATATAAGACGTTTGTTCTCTTGCTTCGGAGCCAAAATCTAGGAGAATGTGAACAGGGCTTTTAATGTGCTCCTTGGTCAGAATGAAATAACTAAACTTAGCTTGCTAGCTGATGATATTCTTTGTGCCACTATGTGGACTTGCTGTGCCACACTAATTAGATAATCCTGTTTGATGTTTGGAAATCACACCAGTCAGCCAAGTTATTTCAGTTTAGATTTGTAGGTGTTGTTTGTGTTTCTCAGCTTCACCGGGAGAACTGTTTCATAGCTATTCATGGCAATTTCCTGTGTTGTGTAGTAGCGAATCATACCTCTGCCTCTTATTTTTAAAAGTAGAAATTGGTCTCATTAATTTCCCTGGAAAAATGAAGGTAGATATATTGCGTCGCCTTGCCTCTTGTCACACTGTGTGCTTGGCAGGTAACATGGAAATATTAGTCAGCCCACAAGGCCTTGATTAACCCAGGTGGTCTTGGGTTGGAAGATTAGCACGCTCATGTCTCTGCCTATTTCACACTTGGGTTCATAATAAGCACCTGTCCTCGCTGCAGAGGCAGATTAGCGACAATCAGGTGACATCCGCTTTGCAGATCTCCCCTCAGGAATATAACTAATTCTTGATCAAGGCAAATTAGGAGGCGAAGCTAGCTCGGGCAATCAGTAAGACGGTAATTGTGTTTTAGTGTGACTGAAGCTTAGCTTGGCCTAATTGCTCTAATCTAGTTTTAACAGGCTGTGGCTTACACACACTTCAAGTCTGGATAGGTTGGCCAATCAGGCAATGGAGTGGGGGAAATGTCTGTCTAGCACACCCGGAGGTACTCTTGTCTTGGCGGGGAAAGACGTTGAGAGCAAAATCCACTGTGAAGACCTCCTGCTTTTCGCATGACCTGGTTTCGAGTACAGCAACGAGCGAAGACAACGTGGATCCTTCCACAGAAACCTGGCGTCAGTTGAAGGAGGCTGTTATTCAGTCTGACCACGACCCCCAGACGTGCCCCCCCCCCACCCCTCACAGATGAAGTGGGAGGGTAAAAAGCACGCCTGATGTTTCCATCACCTCTCAACAAATCTTTGCCGTATTGCTAACAGTAGAGGACACCACAGACTAATGTGCTCCAATGAATGGCCATGAGCTTTAGTCCTATGAAGCATCGGTGCGCATACAAAGGAAAACACACCGGTATAAAACGCAAATATAAATTCCTCCTCACGCTTCTGTTTTGGCACTGGATTTTTGAACGTGTTACAAATGAAAAGAAAAGACATCATCATTCTTCTCCCTCATCTCTCTTTTGTGCAATCGTGTCAGCGAATCTTCCCACGAACAAACGCGCGCACATTTCCAACACGCCCGGAGGCATTTGAAAGGGAAATCAATGTTCTGTTGTATCCTCTGATCAATTACTTTGAGGAGCGCCAGAGTCTCCCAGTCTGATTGATGCTTTCACAATCTGTTTCAAATTTCACTGTTTCGACTGTGGGAATGAATGTGATTTGTCCTGGCACATGAGTTGTGATGGTGTCACGTGATCTTCACCATAAGAGTAGTTAGCCTGTGCCTAATCAAGACAAAGTAAAGAGACCTTAATGATAAGTATGATAACAACAGTCCCTTGGTACCTGCTCAAGCAAAGCCTGATGCAGTACATGCAACAATGAAGCAGGACCTCACATTTGCTTACAGAGAGAAAAGGAAGATCCAATGAGCAATGGAGAACATACATGTTGAAGTTGGTTCTGGTGTAAATCTATTTTAGTTCAATAAACAAGAACACATAAGATTTTGACGAATGCCGGTGCTAGTTTTCTGTTGCAATAAATGCTGGTCAGTTAATTGTAATGATTGCTGAATCTTCAACGTAAAGATGAGTTACTTTGAATTGTGTTAAAAGTTCAATTAAGGATGGATAAATAGTGATTGACTCCAGAAATGCATCCCTGACTGATAGAGATACCTGGATAGCAAAATGCCGTAGAGCCAAACCCATCTCCTGGACATTTGACCCTGCTGTGGGAGATGGGCGGGGTGGTCATCTTGTTCAGAGCTGGAGCGTTAGGAGGTGAGGAGTGCGTCAGGACCGTGGACAGCAGACGTCCTGTACACACACACACCGCTGCAGCTGCTGTTCATTAAATCCAAAGTGCAGCTGACATTTCTGCTCACTGGGCCTTACATTCAGAGACTCTCAGTCTCTACCCCAGATAAGTCTGAGTCTGGAATGTATGCTAATGAGAATGGCACTTGCCCTCATCTAAGACTACGAATGTCACTGTGTCTGAGAATAAAGGGACCAGTATACTCTAACTTTTTGTTTGGAAATGTACACTTTCTGCATCTTTAATTTGGCTACGATTAAGTATGGCAACAAATTATTTATCCTTAGTTTCGCAAACAAATTATCACATTAACAAGATATCAATGAAGTTGAGTGTCAATGACCCAGAGTTGAGTATACACACAATGGGGTTCGCCAACATATTCGCTGGTGGTTCTTTTTCAAAAAGTTTGTTTGCTGTTTGGAGTATACTGCCTATAATAGATTGACCCTTCATTCAGAAAAACAGACTTAAACTAAAATCGGGTCAAAGTTTGGGACTTCAGTCAGCATATATTTCTAGCTCTAAATTACAGTCTATCCAAGGGTTACTTAATAAAATGTATATTATTATTATTATTATTATTATTATTAGTATTATTATTATTAGTATTATTATTATTAATAATAATAATAATAATAATAATAATAATAATAATAATAATAATAATACATTTATTTTATATCGGGCTTTTCATAGAACACAAAGACACTTTACAAATGCATAATCAAAATAAAAAAATAAAAAAAATAAAAATAAGCACAAAAGTTAATGTGGGAAGTGGACTTTTTGGTTTGGGTAAAGTTACAGTGTTACTGTTGTCTTCGTAACTTGGTTTATTTATTGCCCAATCTAGTCTCTCAATATAGCAATCACAATTATTTAACCATACAAACCTTTTTTCAGAAACACCAAAAGGACAACCATGCAGATACCTTCACCATACTCAGTCAGTTCTGTCATTGTGTTAGTGGGGGGAGCTTACAACAGTCAATGTCTACTGGTTTTGTGTTTCAGCACTAGTGAATCATTGATTGATAACATTGCTTGGCTAATGAGTCCACACATGTTATTTTTCTTAATTGGCTCCTGATTAAAAGTAACCTCGGCCATTCCTAGTGCGGTATGTGATCACAGTGAATGTATGCAGTACGTGTGCGTGTGCGTGTGTGTGCGTGTGCGTGTGTGTGTGTGTGTGTGTGTGTGTGTGTGTGTGGGTGTCTGCGTGTACAATGTGTGCTTGCATACGAAAAAAGGGAAAAGGGTGAAACGTCTCAAATGAATTAAGTTGAAAATGAGAGGTGAGGGAAACAGAGAAGAGAGAGAGGCGGTGCAGGGCTGGGAATGAAAGGTTCTTTCCTGGGGGGGGGGGGGTGAGGAGAAGGGGGGGGGGGCAGCAGGTGGACAGTTGATTAATGTACTGCCAAGCCTCTCAGGGGTGACAGGCTACTGCACAGTCAGGTATTTGAAAGGATGTGCAGCGATAGCAATTCCAGTCCATGCCCTCGCCCCCCCCCCCTCCCCACACCCCCAGCAGTGCTCCCACACCTGCAGGGCCTGTGTTCTGCAGGAGAGAGGCCTTTCAGAGAGGCCTTTCAGAGGGCTCAGACACCGGCAGCATGCGCGGGCTCACGCAGATAAGGGAAAGATCCTTTCTGGGACAAAGGAACGGGATGTCAACGCGTCAAAGCAGCTATTTTCAGCTCCAGCCACAAGCTGTCTTCATAAGGCGAGGGTGGATGCACAGACGTTGCCTTGTTTTTTTTTGTTTTTGTTATTATTATTTTCCCTTTGTCCTTCTGAAAAAAGTAAAATTCTTGTCGGTGAATGATGAATTCAGCCAAACATTTATACTGCTTTGTGTTTTTTGTTTGTTTTTTTGAACCAGCCTTTGGGCATTATAAGTGTTCAGATGCAATAATCAAAAGAGTAAATACATACAGTAATAGTTTTCTGTGCTTCTGGCAAAGTTACCACATTTCCATTTACTCGGGGAATGTGGGTATAGAACACCCATCACAATTTCTCTACTGACAGCTGACAGACAAAATACAGGGGATTCTTCAGGTTGAGTTCGGTTAGGAGAACGAGAGGACACAAATGGAAATTGGCTAAGGAGAAATTCCGTACAGATATTTGGAAGTATTTTTTCACACAGCGTGTGGTCAATATGTGTAATAGCTTGCCAGCGCGTGTAGTGGAGGCAGAAACACTGGGGGTTTTCAAGACCAGGCTTGATACGGTGTTAGATACTATTTCGCTTTTAGGCAATTTAGGTAGTAGGTACACTCAGGGGTCGGAAAAGGCGAGCATTGCTGGGCTGAATGGCCTATTCTCGCCATTACCGTATGTCGTGCTGTGTTATATACAAAAAGACAACATTTCCACAACTCTCAATGTTTTTGTTCTTTTGAACTTGTATCAATGTTATGAACTGAAAGAGCTAATCCATCAAACAAACAAAACAAACAAGATGTGATCAGAAACTGTTATTCTATATTAAAAGTCTTTCTTTCTGACTGTATGTCTGTATAGAGTTGGAGCGTTCACAGAGTCTGGTCTGTGAACACAGAGACCAGTCTCAATCCCTTCACTCCAAAATTATTCAGGCTCTCTCCTGACATTCACTTGAGGGTGAGACTGACAGAAAAATAATAACACAAAATGAAATCTGACTCCCCAGGGGAAGGGCTAAATATTGACACTAATAAGAGTGAATGAACAGTGTGAGGTAAGCTATGGCACACTGGTTGGATGGGCAGATCACATCTTAGGGCCACCAGCCCAGAGATGCATGCAATGGCTGTTTGTCCTGTTGGCTGTTTGTCCTGTTGGCTGTTTGTCCTGTTGTCTTATTGGCTGTTTGTCCTGTTGTCCTGTTTGTCCTGTTGTCCTGTTGGCTGTATGTCCTGTTGTCCTGTTGGCTGTATGTCCTGTTGTCCTGTTGTCCTGTTGTCTTATTGGCTGTTTGTCCTGTTGTCCTGTTTGTCCTGTTGTCCTGTTGGCTGTATGTCCTGTTGAATCAATTCCAGATGATGTGATAGGGAGCAGGGGTTTTTAGCACTGGCTGGCTCTAACTATATAATAACTCCTGTGCTTGGGGGATTAAATGTGAGAACTGAGTGACGTCCCCCCCCTTTAAAGCATCACAGTTGCCAGCAACGGGTTTGCTGCCCTAGGGCTATTCCGGGCGCTCCTCCCGTTGAAACTGACCCAAGAGGGACACCGTAGGTTGGTCGTGTCCACAGGACTGCCCCAAAACAGCTTAGTCCAGCAGTGCTGGGAGCGCACTGAACTTTGGACCTCCCTACACTACTCTTCTCTCCATCACCACCTTCAGACGTGTGCAGCTGTCAGTCATTGCAGGACCAAAGCCACAGTAGAGCTGTCATGGAAGATCCCCGCAGTACCCTGAGCAGATCCTTGCATCTCTGTTATACAGGGGTATTGAAGCGGGGAACGGTGACTCGCCGTTTCTCTACGGCGTGACGAAAATACACCAAAAGCCCTCGATGCGCCGAGGGGGCCTGAGCATTAAGTTTGTTACAGAATTCAAACAGCCGCGCTCTTATCTCTCTGCAGGAAAAGGTCACTTATGCAATTTGAGCGAAAAGCAGATGGAAAGTGTGCTGCATCCGGCTCTTGTTCCTCAGCCTCCTCAAATAACCCACAGGATTAGTTTAAATCCAATCTATGTCGAGGAAAATCGGAGAACATTATGAGCACCATTAATTTTCTAAAGTGCATTTCAATTAATTTTTTAATTGACTTAAATAAACGGAATTGACGCCAACCATAACATTACATAAGTGACAGAGCCAATTCCTGTAGTAAGGGCTCTATTTTAGAGGGCAAAGGGCAAAATGTAATCAGCAAAACGTGTTACCATGGTTATTTCATAATGATGTATAAACCATAAACTAAGGATTACGGGATCCTGGACGAGGGGGGTAACAGCATTTTGATGAAACATTACATTACATTACATTACATTACATTACATTACATCACATCACATCACATTACACTACACTACATTACATTACATTACATCACATCACACTATGTTACGTTACATTACATTACATTACACTACATTACATTACATTACATTACATTACATTAATGGCATTTGGCAGACGCTCTTATCCAGAGCAACGTACAACAAAGTGCACACCCATAACCAGGGATAAGTGCGCTGAAAGACCCTAGAGGGAAGTACAATTTCAACTGCTACCTGCACAACAAAGATAAGGACCAGGGCCTATTTTATTTATCTTTTTTTTTTTTTTACCGCAACACGCAAATGTATGAACAAACCCCATACCTAGCCAATCACTGCTTACCTAGTGAAACTAAAACATCATGATGCACAAACCTGTAACCTCTTTGACATTTGCCAAATAAGTGGCAAATAAAACAGAGAATGCAGTGCTGTCTGACGTTAGCGTTCTGCATTTTTCCCACCCGTGTGAAGGTCACACCTTTATCTGAAACATCATAGCTGCGTAACGAGATTCCCCTGTCAGTACCTCCTTACCCAGAGTCCTTTTCATCGGGGGGCACTGAAGTTTCACCCGGACAGGAAGTCCAGTGGAATACAACTCCCCGTGGAAATGCAGATGCTTTTTTACAGCACACAGCTTGGAAATTATATGCTGATTATATGCTTAATTATACGCTTACACCTTGGTGTTTAACGATTGATTCGGAGCTGTCTTTCCAGGCCCACATTAATAATAGTACCAGAGCGTGGCCTTCTTCCACCTGAGGAACATTTCCAAATTGGGGAAGATGTTGTCCCTCCAGGACACTGAACAGATGGCACATGCATTTGTTACCTCAATGTTTTACTGTCTGGTTGCACTAATTCAGCTCTGAAACGCCCCCAACTTGTACAGAGTGCAGCCACTAGGGTTCTTACTCGAACTGAGAAGCATGAGAATATCAGTCCTGTTGTTAACTTATAAAGCTTTAAAGCTTTAAAAGCTTGGCTCCTTAAAAGTTCTAAGTAACTGGAACATGTTAACAATTATATGAACCTCATAGTAGGGAGGACAACCGGACATTTCATTTCCGGAAATCGACACAAATATTGTGATTAAAATATCAGTTTAACCTTAAATTGGACATGTTGTGGACAATAGTTGTCCTTTAATGTGATCAACTGACTGTTTTTGTGGCTTTTAAACGTACATTTTACCAGTATTCCATCAATGATAAGAGCAGGACCCAGACAGCACCAAGAAACAGGCAGATTCCACTGAATATTCCATTGTTTACATAGTTTGAAAATGGTGACGTAAAATGGCTTTTACTGGCTGATTTTACCCGCTAATATATGGCAGTTTGAACTCTCAAAATTCTGACTGATACCCAGGTCAATATTTTCACTGGATACTCATTGTATCCCACCATAAAACTTAAGTCTCAACATTGATAACGATTCAAAAAAGGTGTACGTTTTAGAGATTTAAATCGATCCTATAGTGGCACTTTTGTAATTTATGGATGCGATCAAGATTTTTGGTGCCGTTGACCGTAATCGAATGCTGGCATTTATATCGTTCGACTGACCGAGTGCCATTAAAAGAAATTGTATAGGTTTGTGCTATTGGATTATGTTAGCTCCATCATACTAACTTAATACAAGGGACCAGCAAAGGCTAACAACACACTAGCACTTAGTTCTTATTAGTTTTATCACCATAAAAATAATAGGACAAACTACATTTTCTGTGAGAAATGTATTGTGATGTTCACATGCACACACTACGGCCTACATTCTAAAGCTCCATTTGTCCACAGTGGTCAGAACAGGACGGTGAAGAGTGTCGTTTGTAAGCCTGAACAGAACTTGTAGCAAAATTGCATTCTTACTGGGTCGGTTTTGCCTTTTACTTTTTTTTTTTTCTCACTTAAGAATACAGTTGATCGAATGCATTAACAACCCTATTCTTGACACTGTAATACAAAACTGGTTCACTTGCTAAACTACTGTTGAAAATAATCTAAATTGGCACATTAATAGGATGACATTGCAGCCCTCCAGCAGTTCTCCGATTCTCTGAAACACCTCAGGGGGAAACAGGGTCTGAGGAAGGGGGGGGGTACCTGTCCTTGCTCTCCACATCCAAAATAATTTTGTCACTGTTTATTCCCGCAGATTAGCCTCCCCTTGTCAGAGTTGTCGGGGCCCATCGGTCGTCCGCAGCGGCTAAGAGGAAGCGAGACCGTGCTGGGAGACGGGGCGGGTTGTTATTCTGGGTTTGGTCACAGCCACCACGGCAGAGGCCACAGGTGGAGGGGGGGGGGGGGGGGGAGGTGGCACAATTTCCAGAATGAGAACAAACGAGGGGGTCGCCATGGGAACGGCGATGACAGTAATTGGCGGCCAGCCCAGACAGGCCGTTTTAACTTGACGTGTCCTGTGTGACCTCAGCATCACGTCCGGAGAAAGGGCTGGCTGCACTTCCCCCACAGGGGATAAATATGATATGATGCATTAACGTGATACTGCAGAAGGAGAACTCTAAAGTCACATTTCTGGGTGTATTTTTAAGTTGGACTTAATTGCGGATAACATTTGGAAAACGCTTGAAATCAGACCGTGGCGTTCACTCAGTGATTTTAACGAGCTACCCAGCAGCCCCGAACATTGGTTTCATTTGTAAATTGTAGATGCAATAGAACAGTGATTTTTCATGTTTTCCCCACTATTTCTCCCGGATATCAAATGCCAAATTGAACTAAATCATAGTTATCAGTGCTCATTCTGAAAGAGCAGGTCTATGGCAGCGGAGGCTGTGGGTTCAGGTCGGCTCCGCTGCCCTGCGTGTTCATCACCCGATCCATGGCACATTTTTGATGAGGGTTTTTTTTTTTTTTTTTTTTGTGACCAATACCCTAAGAACTGCAAAAAAAAAATGTCTGCAAAGGAAACCAATCTGGAAATGGCGCAAAGGAGCAGTCCATCAACCGACGCGCGGGAATGGAAGGAGAGAGAGCAGGGGCTGATGGATAAGCGGCCATATGGCTGCTCTTGGCGGTAAGCGGAATGAGACCGCGTGACTCAGGCCCTTGATGAATGCGCTGAGCGGCTGAAACTGATGGGTGAGGGCAAACACTATCTCTCTCCTTCAGTCAGCCAACGCTCAGAGCTCCAGGGAATGGTTTCATGGTTTCCCCTTCAAATAAGAGAAAGGGAGGTGATATATACTGGTAAATACAAAAGTATTGGGACAGTGATACAATGTGGGGTGGCCTGTCGCGTAGCGGTTAGGGTACGTGACTGGGACCCGCAAGGTCGGTGGTTCGATCCCCGGTGTAGCCGCAATAATATCCACACAGCTGTTCGGCCCTTAGCCCTGCATTGCTCCAGGGGTGGACTGTCTCCTGGTTAGCCTAATCGACTGTACGTCGCCAAATGCCGTTAATGTAGCGTATTGTATGTCACTTTGGCTCCAGCACATTGGATTTGAGATGAAGCAATAAATATGAGCTAAATATGAGGTAATAAAATGCAGACCGACTGCTTTCATTTGAGGGCGCTTGTCATTTGATGACACTTCCATATCAGGTGATCCCTGGAGGAATTGCAACCCTTTTTATACAGAGTTCTCCGATTCAGGGGAGCTCAGCTGCCTCTTGGCAAGTCGTGTGTGTCTTGCACAAGAGTGCTAATGAGCCTTGAGTTGACCCAAGGTGTGAGAGGGACAGACGAAAGCAGGATTTCAGCTTCAGGAAAGCGTCGATACTAAAGGCAGCCCATGTGCCACCCGTCAGACAGCCTCCGGTCACATATCCCAGTTTCACCACAGAAGAGGTATAACCCCTCATTACATACATTACATTACTGGCATTTGGCAGACGCTCTTATCCAGAGCGACGTACAGTTGATTAGACTGAGCAGGAGACAATCCTCCCCTAGAGCAATGCAGGGTTAAGGGCCTTGCTCAAGGGCCCAAAGGCTGTGTGGATCTTAATGTGGCGACACCGGGATTAGAACCACCGACTTTGCGTGTCCCAGTCGTTTACCTTAACCACTACGCCCCAAGAGTGTGATATTATACGTGGCGTCAGCTCAACCAGGATGACAGCAAGAGCCCGGGGATGGAGATTAAATCATGCCGTTATGACCTGGTTAAGAGTCCTGGTTCTCCTCCCACCATGCTGAATCTCAGACACCAAAGTGAGCCTGTGTATTTGCACACAATTTTGTCTTGATTCAGTTGTTTCTCCCCTCAAAAACTCTTTCAACAATATCACAGTCTCATGCGTCTTGCCCCCGTGTTCAGCAAATCACCAGCGGGGGGAAATCCTATTCCAAACACAAGCCCAGATCAATCTCAAATTGTGAACATTCCCATCACCTAAATTTTCACCTAAGTGCATCGCGGTTGATTTAAAAAATGCATGCCTTGTTCGGGGGAGAATTCTGGTTTAATACAGAGGCGTGAACAACAATCCATAAAACAAACCGTGTCCTGGGCTGGGGAAGCCTATCCCACTCCGGGAATGCAAATCATTCAGCGGTGTTAACGTCCCAGCCATCACAGGCATATTTGTGAATCACAATAATTTAAAGCGGAGACAGTTTTTTAGCTACAGCCTGTCTGCTTTGGCACTGATCCGGGATTTACTACTGTCTGCCTGTGCTGTGACTCACCAGCATTGTGCTAACGATAAAGACACAGACCCCGAGAGGTGAGAGAGAGAGAGAGAGAGGGAGAGAGGGAGAGAGAGAGAGAGAGAGAGAGAGAGAGAGAGAGAGGGAGAGAGAGATAGACAGACAGAGATTGAGAAAGAAAGAAAGAGAGAGGGAGAGAGAGAGGGGGAGAGAGAGAGACAGAGAGAGAGGGAGAGAGAGAGAGAGAGAGGGGGAGAGAGAGAGACAGAGAGACAGAGAGAGAGAGAGAGAGAGAGAGAGAGAGAGAGAGAGAGGGAGAGAGAGAGACAGAGAGAGAGGGAGAAAGAAAGAAAGAGAGAGGGAGAAAGAAAGAAAGAGAGAGAGGGAGAGAGAGACAGACAGAGAGAGGGAGAGAGAGACAGACAGAGATTGAGAAAGAAAGAAAGAAAGAGAGAGAGGGAGAGAGAGACAGACAGAGAGAGAGAGGGAGAGAGAGACAGACAGAGATTGAGAAAGAAAGAAAGAAAGAAAGAGAGAGAGGGAGAAAGAAAGAAAGAGAGAGGGAGAGAGAGACAGAGAGAGAGGGAGAGAGAGAGGGAGAGAGACAGACAGAGAGAGGGAGAAAGAAAGAAAGAGAGAGAGAGATGCATGGGGTATAGAGTGAGCTACAGAAAGTAAAAGAAACAAAGAGACAGAAATACAGGGACAGAGAGAGGAGGAGGAGGAGGAGGAATAAATGGTGTAAATCAATATGTCTTGGAATGCTTGTGATGTGTATGTGATGTGACTCTCTTCTGCATACCACTGTTGCAATGTGTGGTTATTTGCGTTACAGTCATCTTCCTGTCCTCGCCATTCTCCTCTGACCTCTCATTAACAAGGTATTTCTGTCTGCAGAACTGCTGCGCACTGGATTATTTTTTGGACCATTCCTTGCAAACTCTAGAGACTAGTGTGTGTGAAAATCCCAGGAGATCAGCTGTTTCACAAACCACCCTGTCTGCCACCAACAATCATTCCACGGTCAAACATTTTTCCCCATTCTGATGGTTGATGTGAACATTAACTGAAGCTCCTGACCCATATCTGCATGATTGTATGCTGCCATACAATTGGCTGATCAGATAATTGCACAAATAAGTAGGTGAATAATAAAGTTGTTAAAAATGTTCCTAATAAAGTGCTCGGTGAGTGTATACTTTTTGGGATGTGTGTTCTGTATTTTCTCTGTATGTAATTGTCACTTTGTGTAAGAGTCATTTTGTGTCTTGGATTTATGTTTTTGAAAAAAGTTTAAGAAACATATTCAGAAAAAAATCACATATTCTGGAAAAAAATAAAATAAAAATCCTGATCTTAAGAATAATTCTTGTCATTCTCCTCCTCACTGTCTGACAGTTCTCCAGGGAGCATACCGTTGATTGCACCTTCGTCAGTGTCAGGAAAGTAATTCACTTTCGCTTCCCCCCCCTAGCTCTAGGTGCATTGTGGGGATTAATCTCGGAAAATCTGGTTGAATCCATCAGCTACATCTTCTTTCCACCATGATCTATGTTGCTAAAAGCATTTGATCTGTGTTGTTGTTGAGTTTGAAAACTGTGAAGGAACTCGGTTCACCTCTCATATGTTTATGTCAGGAAGTAATTGGCTGATCATAAGCCCCGTCCAATTTGTCGCTGATGGTCAAATCAGGCTTCACGTTGGGAAGGTAAGTACCTGGGGCTGGAAGAACGCATTGGCAAATCATAGGAGAGACGTCGCTATCTGGAATCGCACAGGGGGGTAACGGCAATAGCCCATATATTGTCCCGGCCCTTGCAGAGAGCCAGAAGGCTGTGTCACAAGCTGATGTGTGGTGTGTGGAGGTGCGCTCTCGTGATTCTGGAAGACAAAGTAAAATAAATAATTCACGCATTCAAGTTCATGATTATAAATTTTAAGTATGTGCAAAATTTGGCATATTCTTTGCATGGCAACCTTTTTGTCATGTTGTCCGAGCACCATAATGCTGGTACAGCTTTCTGGAAAATGACTATCATGTACTTCATTTCGAAATCCGTCCAGTGAAAGATGTTTCTTCATTTTTTTTTTTATATGACGTCTTTTTTTTAAAAACAACTTTCCACTGCTTCTGAGTGGTTCGGTTGGCCTCAGATGACGTCCAAGTTACAGCACCCTGTATGTGTCTGATGGTATTTGTCACTTTCAGGGGGGAAAGGGACTTTGATCAAAGCTTCAGAAGCTTGTGCCTGCCCTCCCCTGTGAAAGAGCTATGGCTTCTTACGATAAGGGGATTTCAGGTCATGGCGATTGTACACAGATGGGTTTTCACTTAGAGAACATCTAAGTGTTTCTGTGCTATGGATGGAGGGCCCAGCACACAGTATGTCATAATAACCCACCTTCTCATTAGCATTTTGGTAGCGGTACGAATGTCCACCTCTGTGAAAGACAGAAGTGATAACCATTCCTTAAAAAGAAGATGGCTTCATAAATGGGCCGTGAACGATGGCTCGCAGGCTCGGAGAGCGCTGTAAGACCGCTGCCCGAGGCGGGGCGATAAAACAGCGTCGCACAGCCATTAGGACCGGAGGCAGAAATATCGCAGGGACTCTTGCATATTCAGAGAGCTGAACCGATAGGTCAGACGCATTGTAAATCCCACATGATTGTGCCATTAAATCATTACTCTATAATAATGTGCCCTTGGAATGATAACATTTCAAACATAACTCACTCCGAATCCATTACGTCTGGAAGGAAACGCGTACGCGTTTTAAATATGCGCACGTCTCTTTCTCGTGCCGAATGCAGTGCTCCGATGGAATGGCAAACGGATGCATGTGTTTGGAAAATATTATTGAGGTCACTATATGGAAAGTGCACCGAATTAATGTTAGAAAATCCGTGGACGGGGAATTAATAATCTTGGCTGTGATAGAGAGCATAAAGCAGATTAGGCTCCCACTGACCTGATAACACAATCGCACAGCCTTTCAGGGTCAAAACCCCAGACATCTCTGTGGTTAGAAGGCAGATTCTGAACATGATATTTCTGCAGGGATTAAACAGACTTTGTATTACCCTACTTAAAATCTCACTGCTCTTCCTTTTGGTTGGATAGTGTTGGAATCCTGCTGTTTTAAGCCTGTTTTAGCCTCTGTTATCCTGTTTTTTTTTTTATTCTCTGGAAATAATTTGCCTGCCACCTCCCCCATTCTTATAAAAATCACACAAAATGCCGATTATCTTTCAATAAAAGATGAAATAAAAAAATTAAAAACACAAATAAAATAAAAACAGTTCTCACACCTAAAATTCATCTGTGCCTCAAATTCCTCACTTCTGCCTCAGTGTTGATGGGACAGAAGAGCTTACTCAGTGCACTTCTACTGTACCATAAGAGGGTAATCCTAGATAGTTGACCTACCTCTTTCCATATAGAGCTGGCCATGCAGATTATTTTATGTAACATCCAAAGAATCTGCCCCTTCCTCAAAACCTCCACAAGGCACTTAGTTCAGACCCTGGTAGTCTCAGACCAATTCCCTTGCCAGTCTCTATACCTGTGCCTCTAATCCAGGGATGGGCAAGAAGGGCCGTACCTGCTTCTGGATTTCCGACAAACTTCTGCTCTTAATTATTTAACGAGCCCAATCATGTACATGACCTGTCATTTATAGCCATATTCCGTGATATAAACAGCAGCTGATAACTGTTCTTGTCTTGGAGCATTTTTATTGCGGTCTAAATTACAAGTGAATCGGTCATGGTGTCTACGGCTAATTAGCTGACTGACTGGGTAACTGGTGGCAGCAAAATCCTGCAGACACACCGGCTCTCCAGGACTGGAGTTAAACCTGCATACACACCAACCCTCCAGGACTGGAGTTAAACCTGCAGACACACCGGCCCTCCAGGACTGGAGTTAAACCTGCATACACACCAACCCTCCAGGACTGGAGTTAAACCTGCAGACACACCGCCCCCTCCAGGACTGGAGTTAAACCTGCAGACACTGCGCCCCCTCCAGGACTGGAATTAAACCTGCAGACACTCTGGCCCTCCAGCACTGGAGTTAAACCTGCAGGCACACCGGCCCTCCAGGACTGGAGTTAAACCTGCATACACACCGCCCCCTCCAGGACTGGAGTTAATCCTGCATACACACCGGCCCTCCAGGACTGGAGTTAAACCTGCATACACACCGGCCCTCCAGGACTGGAGTTAAACCTGCATACACACCACCCCCTCCAGGACTGGAGTTAAACCTGCAGACACAGCGCCCCCTGCAGGACTGGAGTTAGACCTGCAGACACTGCGGCCCTCCAGGACTGGAGTTAAACCTGCATACACACCGGCCCTCCAGGACTGGAGTTAAACCTGCAGACACACCACCCCCTCCAGGACTGTAGTTAAACCTGCAGACACTGCGGGCCTCCAGGACTGGAGTTAAACCTGCATACACACCGGCCCTCCAGGACTGGAGTTAAACCCGCAGACACAGTGCCCCCTCCAGGACTGGAGTTAAACCTGCAGGCACAGCGCCCCCTGCAGGACTGGAGTTGCCCACCCCTGCTCCAATCCCATGTAGCTAATGAATAATGCAGCTGCTCGTCTTCCTGTGCGTCACACCCCGCTTGACTGTATGTTTCCGGCCCCCAGGGCAGTCAATGCAACAGCTCCACCAAACCTCCAATCACGCTTAAATTATAGGAAAGAGATTGGAGACGGGGCTTCAAACTAAAATGGGTCTTAATCAATAACACGATTCCATTTTACATGCTCAAGTTGTCCTAACTGGTAGCTGATTGTATACATTGCGGCCCTTGCTTTTTTATTTATCAAGCAAGCCACTCACAAGACAGTTCCAGGACGGCTGTCAAATAGATGCTCTTGGATTCCCTTCCATGCCGCTGACGAAGCCAGCGGTGTTAGAACCAGGTTTTTGTTTTGGTCGGGAGCTGCGGACGAGTGATGATTGCACTTGGAGCTTAGACAGGATTCTCACCTCAGTTCTGAGTGAATGTCTCCCTTTCTTGCAGTTGATGACTTTCATTCCACATCTTGGTTGGATGGAACTTCTTGAAATGACGGAGACCACAGAGCCAGTTGCTTGTGTCACAGAATAGTATGAAACATGCTCAAACTCGTATGATCTGTGCAATACTGTAAATTTCAGTACAAGTGGCAATGAATATTCAAATTATTGAATATGCAATAATTATAATTCAATTCATCTTCGTACATATTTAAACACATTTAAATATGTATTGTAGGACCTGATTTTCTTTTTCACTTAACAAGAAAAAATCTGTACATTCTACATAAAATAATGAAAATAGTAAATGTTTCACTTTCCATACTTTTCTCAAAGGAAAGGAAATGTATTCATTAAAAATGTACTGACCCATTTCAAATTTCAGAGGAGGGATTCTCAACAAACTGTCTGTCCTGACAAACTGCAGGTGTGCAGGTTCAGTGCTAAAATGCCATTGCTTTTAATTGATCAATCACAGTAAGGCAGCTCATGACAATAAAATAAAATAAAATAAAATAAAGCCCGGCTGCTCTCCAGGACTAGGGGGTCTTCAACCACTCCTCTAGAGAGTATGTTTTAGAGTATTTATTTAATTGAATAAAACATGTGTTTTATTTCAACTTTATCATGGACCATATGAGGTTTCACAGCTTCCATAAGATTCTGAAATGTTTGGACTGAGGGGGTAGAAAAAACTTTGCTTTCTATTAAAGGACAGTTTCTATTCAGAAATTCAAAAGAAAGGCTGACTCACAAGAGCTCCATGCCAACTTGCACGGGGGATCCTTCATAAGGAGGTTATCCGTCTCTTCTCTCATCTCCACTCCATTCATTGTCTGTGATGAAGGAACAACAGTTCCTCCCAAAACCTCCCAAATTTCATCCTTTTGTGAACGTGGGGAAATGCATTAGAAGATCAAAATACGAAACAAGAGGTGCTTATTGAAAAGTTTACCGTCTCTTACGATGATTTTTCTCAAATGCATAAATACAATCCATTTTTCACGTCAGACAAGCATGTTATCACAATTTCACCGTGTCACTGTTCCTTAATGCTGGTCACTGAGAAAATCAAAGTTTCTAAATTTCAATTGACAGGGGACGAATGAGGTGTGGCATAAATGAACACACTGGAAGGCCACTGAACGGACTGAACTGAAGTCTGGACACTGAAAGTTAATTTTCCCCCATATTTCAGTCATGAATAATGTATCATCCATCATAAACATCTCCTGAACTAAAACAGCAGAATGTATAAACACAGTCACTATCCTCTCTCTCTCTCTCTCTCTCTCTCTCTCTGGAGCCTGCACCAGTCGGCCGGGCTGTGTCTAAAAACAGACGTAACCCAAGAGATGCTGAGGCTCGCTTGTCTCAGCAATCCCCCCCCTGACGTCCTCACGTCAGCTCCGTGTGCGGTGGACAGGGATCAGGCTTCAAAGTCACGACCCCTGCCATCGACTTCATGAGAAAAAGGGATGTTTATCTCAGCAGATGTGCCGCAGTTTGCCAGAGAGAGGTTGCTAACTCCGTTGCTTTATGCATATTCATGCTTAGGAAAAAACAGGTTTTTTGGCAAAGTGGGGAAAGGACAGATATAGCATTAAATACAATAACATATCTTTGCCTTGGGCTGAGTTCAATTCCTAAAAGGCTGGCTAGCAATAGTGTTAGCTTGCTCAAATTACAGGTAGTGAAGACGGATGGTAAACCAAACAGTGAAGGGTTATAAAAGTGGTATAATGATATGTGACACATTTTCCTGGCATGGATCTGATGTACTATTACTCTTTATAAAAGGGCAATAATTGCTTCATGGTACTGAAAGAATATTCTTACCCTATGCGCAAGCGTTTTCTTTGTTTTTTTTCTGCAGATAGTGGTGTGCTTCAAGATGGAAAACCCCTTTCTACAGGATGTGAGTTGCACAATACTTTAAAGAGAATGGGGCTGGCAACATCCATATTTCATGGCCTTTCCAGTCAAAATACTTGAACCCAATTCAGCATTGATGGAATATTCTGGCATGCTGGTCATGGTAGCATTTTCCACTACCATGAAGCGTGACTTGACTTTGTCATGAAAGCGTCTTATTCCTCCTGCAGAATGTCTGACAGCAGTAGACTCTATGCCACAGTAAATGCAGGCCACACAGACCAGCTACTAGAGCCAGCCCAACACCTGCTCTATTTACACTGGATTGGCCTTTCCAATGTTTTTTTTTAACTAACTTACAAGCATCACCTAAAATGACATTACAGAAAGTTAAAAAGGTAAAAAAATGACTAAACTCAGCCTATAGGAATGAAACAGAAAGCAACAAATTAGGTAAATTAGGATCCAGTCATGCCATATTGCGTGGGGTAATGAGGTCAGTACTCATTGCATAATTAAATTAGGATCCCCATTGCCTGGAATCATTAGAAAATGGTGAACTCTGATAAACAATCCACTATTAACCTCTCAAAGTTGTGTGAAAAAATAAGAACTGTTTTTAAAGTGGAAAGTTAGGTATGAATGCCGAACAAAAAGGCAGTTTTGTTCCTGGAGGAAAGGAAGGACTTGATCAGTCTACCAATTGGCCATTCCATCCCTTAGTCCATGCCAGAAAACCAAAACCATGAGGTTAAAAATTTTGGTCTGGCCTTCACTGCCGATAACCCCACCTGCGTCTGGTTTATACTGTACAGGAGAATTAGAAGGATTGACTCTGTCCGTCTAATTGGCATTGCACTGTGATGTGAAAACCTAAATTGAAAATTTAGAGCGTTTTAAACCAGAAACTGTGGAGAAAACCTGCGCGCCCATCTGGTTAATAGGACAGAGGATTTTATTTTCCAGCTGGCTGCTCCATTTTCACAAAAAAAAGAAAAGAAAAAAGAAATAAAGGGATGAGATTAATAAAAGGATGTCAGAATAGTCAGAGGTGGAGGTTTGCATACCCCCCCCCCTCCCCCCCACAGCCACGCAATAGCTTGAAAAGATCCAATTTGTTAAGATTGCCCACCTCCCCCCAAGCTTTGTCCTGCTGACGTTCAGCTACATTCAGACGCTGTCGCATTAATGTCGGGTCCCTGCTTGTTGCGTTACCCTCTTCACAAGTTTTATTTTCCAGTTGTCTTGTTTGCCCTCGACTCCAAAATGAATCTCTCGTACACGGACATGTTTAATATAATTATCCCACTGGCTTTTTCCATTAAAGAGTTTCCAGCAACCAGCTTCCGCTTTGATTACTGTCACTTTAGGCTAAATAATTTGTGATCTTCTATTTATCATTATTTATTTACTGTATGTGCTCTCGTTCCAATTGTTTATTCAGCAGATGGTCTTAAGTGAGATGTATTGCCGTTATAACTAGATACAGTATATGTAGTTCATGCCAAAGCCAGTTTGCATAAAGCTATGTTATATAACAATAGATAATAACTGGTTATTAACACATTAACATAGCACAATCTCCATAAATACCACTAATAACATAAATATTACAAAACATAAAAACATTGAAGACTTTTTACACTTCAATGAAGCAAAGATAGCTAGGAATCCAATGAAAGCAGCAGTCTTGCCTTCTTGTTAATTTCTGTAATACATGGTGTGTCAAAAGCAGGATTTGCCTGGAGCAGGGCAGCAGAGTTGTTTGATTAAAAAATGTGCAAACATTGACTGAAATCACAGTAAATTATTGGAACAAAAATAGGGAGAAATAATTCATATTGGGAGAAATAAAGGCATCCTTTCTGGAGCAGGTCTCTAGCCTGTTTCCTCACTAAAGCTAACCTTGGGGACACAAAGATGGCGGTCTTCCAGAGAGAGATGGTTCAGTGTATTGGGTGGCCCTGAGCCCGAAAAAGGTCTGGCAATGTTGGCTACAAAATCAGCAGATTTTTCCTGTCCTTACTGCACTTATTTCTGTTAGATTGGCTTTGCACTTGATCAGTGATAATGATTAAAAAAATTTTTTTTTAAAACATTAAAGCATTGCTCTGACTTGCCTAGAAGTGTACAATGGCCACAGAAATGGGAAGACATGAGGAAATCTCTCTCTTCATTTTAATTCAGCACATTACACACGACAGCCATAACCAGCTTTGCTGGAATATTTAATAACGAGTATTTAAATGACATTCACCAGTCATAATTATCGAGGATCTGTTGGAAAACAGTGAAAGGAATAGATGTACGACCAGAGGTGGCTGTTCCTGTTCCACGTCCCCTCTGTAAGACCTTCCTCCTGTCTCAGAGGCCGGGAGGTCTTCAGGGCCATGGACGGAGACAGCCTCATCTGTTCAACACGAACAGCTGAGGTTGTTCAGCAGCCGGTCCAAGCGTGTCCAATTATCTTCAGACTTTTTGTAAAGGAACTTTCATTTGAAACATTTTTAAATGGATTTTACCACTTATCCTTCATGATTTTTATACAGGATGAGTAAATAATAACAACAACCAGGGGATGTAGCCAGTAGGTTTGGATGTAACATTTTGATTTTTTTTTTTGTCACTGACAGAATTTGACCAGCACGATACAATGTTATGAGACAGTTTGTGTTTTAGGGAACATTCTCATCCGACCAGTATTGTCTCCAGTAATCAGTATTCACTGGGTGGTTACTGTACGGTATCGATGCACTTGTTCTGCCTGCAGACATATGTCCCAGAAGCCTTTTTCTGCCTGAGGGCAGTAACTAGGTGGAGGTGGGCTTAGCCTATACGTTGATGGAAGTGCCAGGGTAAGGCTGGTAGTAGCACTGGATGGCCACTAGGGGACAGTAAATTAAGAAATGAAATTCCCCCCAAAGCACTGATTGGGACACTGTGACGTAGAACATGGAGTCTTGAGGGGGACATATCGAAACGAGGGCAAGCTGAACGGTGCCCGTTAACAATACCCGTGATTCTATGTACGTAGGTCAACAAGGAGGGGTTCTTAAAAGGCTCTTTTGATCTGATCTTATTATTCTGTGTTTAATGGTCTTGGACATGGTTCTAAAGCCAGAACCTGGGGTGTCTGTTCTGCATGTGAATACGCCCTAACAGGGTCATGCAGCCAGGACACAACGTGACAGACTCTAAAATCACCCTTTAGACTTATTTTGAATGAACTGAGAAGATTGTCATGCATTACCCCACTTAGACTGCAGCAACCTATCAAAGAAGTACTTATCCATCACAAAATGTTTAAATGTATTAAATTAATCATTGTCAATAATGATAAAGGCTTTTAATATCATAGCAATCGCATGCAGGCTGGCTTTTCAATTTATCTTTTTCCATATCACCTGATTAATCTTTACATTAGTTACCAACATGCGAGTGTACACTGACAGGATCAGGTGCAAAAAAGATTAATGGCCAATCAGTTTTGAGTTCATTATAATGGACCTTATGAAATTATGTATGGTAGCCTACAATATGTGAAGTGCATGGATACATAGTCTTCCTGTATAATGCATCAAACATGTGCTTTTGACCAAATGCCCAGTCAGCTTATTCCTCTTTCACTCAGCAAACCAGACCATTTAACTGGGACAAACTAATACTAAAGTTATTGCAGTATTCATGCATGAAATATTGTATTTTATAATTAATGCTGTTATATGTGCATTTCACACATCATACTAATGTTATTATGCATTAATAACACATTAATAACACATGCGGACCAGTCACAGACATTTTCTTAACATTCACTTGGACAAAGCTTTGAAAACTCCGCATCGAGTAAGTGAAAAAATGACAAAAATAACCAAAGCACAGATGGCCAGTGAATAATTAATAAATTAGCGAGCGCAGAACAGATTTTCCAAGCCAGGGGACTTATTATGACTGGGGAATACCACTAAGTGTTTCCAGTCTTATTATTATGCTGGGACATTTTAAAAATCTATTTACGAACTGCGGGGATTGGATTTTAAACACAATTCGCACATAATGGTCCGATGTGTCCTGGTCTGAGAGCCTACGCTGACATGCCTGTGCGTGTTAGAATGAGTTTCGGTCGGCAGTGTAACAATGAACGATGTCGGTGCCGAAGTGCGGCTCAAACCTGGCCGGTGTGGAAAGGAGGGAAAGGAAGTCTTGAATGACATAAAATATGCACGCCTCAGCTAATGTTTTTTTAATGTTCCACGGTTTGCCCCAAGTGCTTTCCGTGCCTGAAAAGCATTGAAAATCCATTGTACGCTTGTTGAGCTGTGGTAATGGAAATGGCCGTGTCCGCGTAGCATTTAAACACCCCCGGTGACTGCTTTTCCTTATTCTCGGGTCTGCTTGCGTTGCTCTCCGCGTGGGACACCTCGGCGCGGACATTCCGAATCTCCACCCACACATCGTGTGACACAAAATGGCAGCCCCATTACTGTAAACACTCAAAATGGTATCTGGCAGAAGGTCGCCTCGCTTAGCTCAGCCATATCTGAGGAGCAGCCAATTATCTACAAACCGCAGACACTGCAAATTGGATGTGTGATTAATTGAAAGTCTTTGTCTCATCCGCGGGCTTTTAACGCGACCGAGCGATACGTTGTAATTGCAAGGTGTACATGGCAGTGCTGATTTAATCCAACAGCTGACCCGACGACAGCCAGATGGATTTGAATGTACGGCTATCTTGCATCAAATTGAACGTGCAGTTACAGCCTTACCTCACCACCTTGTTTTTTTTATTTTGATGCAGTTACAGATGCAGTTACAGATGCAAGATAATGAAAAGTAGAGATCAGTGTATGAAGCTATGCTTCAGGGGTAGCTGAATCACGTTCAGAAGTGTAGTACGGTCAAACGGCGGGAGGTGACATTGGCTCAGGCAGTAAGAGCAGTCGGAGGGTTGCCGGTTTCGATCCCGCCCTGCGTGTTTCGAAGCGTCCCTGAGCAAGACCTAACCCCCAAATGCTCCTGACGAGCTGGTTGGTGCTTAACGTGGCAACCAATCGGCATTGGTGTGCTAGTGTGTGTATGAATGGGTGAATGTACAGCACTTTGGATAAAGGCGCTATGTTAATTCAAACCATTGACCACATCTGTGTGTGTACATATATTAGGGGGTATGCAACTAAGTCACAATCTGTGTCTGTTCCTTGTCTCATCATTAGTCTTGCAAGTCAGCTCACCTGTTTCTCTGTTCTGTGCCAGATCATCATGTGCCCTGCATTCGTGCTTGTTGGAAGCTTTCAAGAAAACACTGAAGCATGATTATTTCTAATTATTGCTGTTTTATTCACTGAATTTTCAAGGATTGTCACTTTGTTTGTAAAAAAAAAAAAAAGTTCTCCTTCAAAAACATGGCTGAACAGAGTCATGAGTTCTGGTTTGGATGGCCACACCTTTTTCAGATGTTCACCCGGCGGTGAGTAGTGACACTATATTTAATGAATAAATATTTTTTCAATTAAAATCACAACAGTCCATTACTGTCCAGCGTTAGCTCCTGCCCGCTCCTCACCTGTTCTGGGTTCCCATCTCCAGCCCCATGTCATCCTGCTTCTGGGTAACACCTTGTAATAACGATCCATTATAAGTCATTTATAAGTTACTAGCTATTGATGAACTAATCACTGTTCGTATATAGATAATATGTTGTAAGTCAACAAACTAACTAATGAACTAATCATGAATAAAACATGTGTAAATGATTGGTTAACTAAACATTTACATATGATTTATAGGTTACTCCTACCAACAAATTATGAAATACATTTCTAAATGATTCATAAATAATTTGTTCTTTAATAGATAATATATTGTAAGTCATGTAGAAACTACGAAGTAATCATGGATAAAACATACATAAATGATTCTTAAACAATTATTATAATAATAAAGCTTTTAAAATCAATAACTCGTAACTTATAAATGACTGAAGGGGGATTGTTATTATGAAGTGTTTCCTGCTTCTGTTCTCCAGCCTGCCTTGTCTGTCCCTTTCCAGCCCTGCTCCAGTCCCATGACAGGAAGGGTGGCTGCATTTTGTTCTGGATATAAATCAATTTACTTGTGTATGTATGTGTGTGTGTGTGTGCGTAACTGCTTATATTATTGTGTTTGTGCCAATAAATTCTCAATTTGAATTTAACCGAGAGTGGGAGGGAGAGAGTGTGAGAGCGAGGGAGAGAGAGAGAAAGAGAGGCAAGTCAAAGACACTTACGTCGGTTTGTTGTCTTATTACAGACTTGGCTGAGCAGAAAGTGCAACAGTCAGGAATAAAACAGACTGTTGATACCGCAACACATCTGCTCTGCCTTCACACCCTCCGGGCAACGAGCGGCCCTCTCCCAACAAGGATCCCCGGCATCCTCTGCACCCTGAGACTCCCCAACTAATTATAATGAGTGCAGCCAGCTGTGACTGCAAGCCGTCCTCGCCCACACGATACGGAATGTGTCTGCAACTTAAAACAGCAGCCTTGCCTTTTTCTCTTCTCGGCTTCTGCATCACTGACTCCGGAATCAAAACGGATTATCGGGAGGGCCTCTGTTGCGGCTTTTACCGTACGCCAAATCGGGCTCGTGTACCGCACTGATTAGGAAGCCCCTGAACCCGGAGACAAAGCTAATGTACTTTAGATTAGCAGAAGGTTTTGGGCATCAGCTATCAGCCAACCATGCATTACAAATAAAGTACATGACTAACTCGTAAGGCTAAAGACCCAGGTACCCAGAGTAATCATGGAAGAAAAAAATCATATTTTGCTCTGGGCGGTTTGGGTAACAGCTGCCACAGCAGGGAGCCCAGAGTCTCTGTTGCTCTACCGCTGAACTTGCTCAAGCTTAGTCTGAGTCAGGATGGGGGGGGGGGGGGGGGGCAAGAGCTCTATTCATTTTCTCCCCGCTTTGGAAGATGATTTCTTAATCATGATTTGCCAAGTCCTTTCCACTAATAGTGGATTATACAAGCAATCCAGCCGGGAGAAATGGTCAACAAAGTTCTCTGGAGAAGATTGGGGCGGTGTGGCTCTCTGCCCACTTTGGTTTATGCTTTCATTTACTTGTTTGCGCTTGTGACTCATATTGTTTTCCATCATCCGGACACTAAGAGGTACTTCATTTTCCAACCAGAGAAAACAAGCCTTTAAAATAACTTCATTACAAAAATAACTCAATAGCTTAACAATGAACTGAAATACAGGGCCATTGGTACTCCTTAAGGACTTAAACCAAGTGCCTTTTCCCATTTCCTCATTACATTGGGGCAGAGAGTAGTGTTACTACATCTAAATTAAAATACTCATTTTCACAGAAAAGTACCTTATCAACTAAATCAAAATAAATGTTTTCAAATTACTTCAGTGAATCCCATTGCAAGTGTATGGACATGTTATCTCTGTCTCCTTATTGGCCAGTGGTGCATTTATTAATTTATTATAACCCATTAAGCATCTGCACATGAATTCAGAAAAAATTAAAGTGTTTTTTTATTACTAGTATTTTTGGACCAAACTGTCAACAAACTAGAATTCAGTTAAATGATTTCTGCCCCGGGCGGTATGGTGGTGCAGTGGGAAGCGTTGTCCCCGCACAGAAAGAAGGTCCCGGGTTCAGGCCCTTCTTCTGTGTGGAATTTACATGTGTGCACAGTGCATACTCTGGTTTCCTCCCACAGTAGGGAGGTAAGGCGAATGTGAGTGAGTTAAAAAGTCATCCAGCTGCCCCCTGGATTATGATGTCAACCTTCAGGAAGACAACTGAAAGAAAAAAGAGCATGGGCTTGGAATGAGTCTAATTGTGTGCCCATGATTTAAAAAAGTTATTTTTGAATGAATTTACGACAATTGTCTATCCTTTGAAGTGACCACTGAGGTCCAGTGTCGAAACAGAGTCAAATACGTAGTTGTTCTGGATTCATATACTTTTCTATAGAGGTGGGTAGTAATACATTTACACTGTTACAGTGTTGTTTTAAAGGAGAATACTTTTTATTCTTACTGAATTTTCACATTTACTCCAATGTATTAGGATAAAATTCTCTCACTACATTTTTTTACTTGTTTGTTTATGCCATGCAAGTCCTGTTCAATTTGTTCTCAGAGCTTTCCAGGTGTCATAGTGGTCATGAAGTTCCACTATGCCTGACTAATAGAGACGAACAAAGACACGTGCATAATTAGGAATCACTTGTACGCAGGTATAGTTACAACACAAAGCTCCCTGGAAATCATTCTTGCTTTCATCATTTCAATGTCTTTGCGCATCTATTTCAGTTTCGAGTCCAGAGTGAAAGAGGCAGAGCTGCCTTCGTGAAACCAAAAATCCTGACTTTGTCCTATCTCAAGCATTAGTTTCCTAAATGCATGTGATGTTAGCCACATTTGCTTGCAAGCAAAGAATGTCAAACATAACGTTAATGCAAAAAACGAGTTTCAGCCATGAAATTGCCTTCTGTTGTTTGATAAAGGTTTTATTCATTATTGTGTATTGTGTATTGTGTACAATGGTATTTTATTTAAAAATCTTTTATTGGAAGTGCATTTTGAAATGTTAGAATTGTATTCATGTTGATCTTTATCAGGTTATATCAGGTTGTGCTTCTGCAGTTCTGCAGCCATTGTTATTATAAATATTACTATTAATTATTATTGAATATAAAAGTAACTCATTACTCGAGTAGCTTTTCCAGTTGATATTTTTTTTACTCTTAATGAAGTCGTTATTTAGATGAGTACTGTTATTTATACTTCAGTAATTATTATTTTAAAGTAACAATATTTTTACTTGAGTACTTGGCTACTCTACCCACCTCTGCTTTACTAAGCTTGCCTGGTGCATTGGAACTGCTGAAAAAGTCCTGCCTAGTGGTACTCTTTGTTGGCTCTAATTGCACCAGGCAAGATCAGTCGAGCACAGAAAATTATTTGAAATCCAAAAGAATTATGTATGTGACCCAGGTCTGGTCAGAAATTGGGAAACCCTAGTGAGCAAAATGACATAAAAGGTTCACTATATTGATTAATGCACGCCTCTTTGTAATTACCATTGACACCATCTAAATGCATGTTCTAGAAAAAGTATCTATGGACCCTACTGACTGCAACCTGGTATGCTGACACTCCGAAACTCTTATTTGCCCATCTGTTTACACAACACAAACACACTCATTGAATTTCTGAATAACTGCAATGAACGGTACATAATTATCCATGCACGCTTCGTAAAGCATTACAAGAGACTGCATCAACCTGCTGCAACAGTGTACAGGAGTAACGTGATGATAAACAGGCCCCTGAGGACCGTGATCGAAAAGGAAATGCACTCATAACATTTTGATCTTGGCGAGCGCTACTCCAGAATTAACTTCAAATGAGTCTCTGAAGCTTTGTGTTGCTAAAGTAATTTGCACTTAACACATTAGCAGCTGTAAAAAGAGGGCTACGTAAATAAAAATGATAACTTTGTGCTGAGGTGACGGCTTTAACAGCACGTGCACACGCACAGAATAAATATTATAAAGCCTCTTTCAAGCACCTTTAATAATGGGAATATGATTTGGAAAAGGATGATTTTCATATTTCAATTTGTGGAGCTGCTGATGGGGTGGCCTGTAGCGTAATGGTTAAGGTAAATGACTGGGACCTGCAAGTTTGATGGTTCGATCCGCACAGCCATTGGGCCCTTGAGCAAGGCCCTTAACCCTGCATTACCCCAGGGGAGGATTGTCTCCTGCTTAGTCTAATCAACTGTACGTCGCTCTGGATAAGAGCGTCTGCCAAATGCCATTAATGGAATGCTAAAATCTATCATTTCTTCATCAATAGATCTTGAAATATTGTCCTATTAACGTGTCTGAAGGATATTGTGTGCACATGAAAATGCACTGAGGTGAAAGGTCACTGGAATCACACGTGCTGCTGCATAGGCTCATTTCTCTGCAGTAACAGGTAGGGCGACTGCAACGGTAATTATAGCATTTCAAAGATGAGCAACGCAGCTAGCTCTGTGTCCCATTCGCTCTTCAGCAGTGTCCAAGGCACTTCCTTGAACGGGGGATGAAGGGAAAGCAGCATCAGATCCTCATCCGCAGGACCGGGAGAGATGTGGCGAGATGCCAATATTTATCAGATCAGCGATATCGATCAGGGAAAACTTTTGCTCACAGCCCTGCACCCCCCCCCCTCACCCTCCACCTTTGGCAAAAGCCACGGGTACAAGAAAAATGCAGTAAGTGTTTGTTTAGACCAAATTTACTATGCAGAGTGAGCACATTTGCCGGTATGCTGACTGGCCAACAAAACTCATTACTTCACGAGCACTGTTTTCCAGAAACCAATAAGCTCTTAGCTATATTCAGCATTTTAGCAGCCTGGCTCCACTGCCTCATTCAGGACTACAGTAACTGAACCGCTGGCAGATGGCAGAACTGCTCTCAGGGCCAAGCAGCACTTAGAGCTAATCCTCAGACCACGAGTGGCCACAACCAGCACATTTGAGATAATTCACTCCAATTGGCTGCCACGGACCAAAACCAGACAGGCATTGGGTGTTAGCATGCTACCTCTATGGGAATTGTTTATCGGGTTATGTTGGATCCCTGATGATGCCAGATTAAGAGTAATGCTAATAGTTGTTTGTGGAAAAGGTATATGTGATAGTACCTTTGGTATCTGCAAGCAGTCGGGCGTGGGTGGCTCAATGCCAGACTGAGGACTATTTGATCCCCAAAACAATGATCAGGGGTGCGATGAGATACTTTCTTTGTCTGATTATTAGAATTTTAATTCATACGGAGAAGCCTATTTATTCCGCTACCGTGAGCTGCCACCTGAAGATATTATTGATGCTCTATTGCCAGCAGGTGTGCATTGAAGTGAGCTGCTATTGAACAATCTGTTTGCTGAAAATGGTGTGTTGCTTATTGCAACAGACTGTGAAGGTAGATTCCTTTTGTTTCAGCACAACAATGGTGATTGGCTCAGTGCATCAGCCATCACAGCAGCTGACAGGAGGCTAATTAAGCACCAGTTCATGATTTGTTTGTAAAGATTTACAAAAAAGAAATGTAAACGCTCTCCGTATAAGGCAAGGTGATTCCTTATGGGAGCGTGCCGTACAGCATATTTAGCTGCAGCAAGAGGGCATGCAACATATGGCCATGATTCAATTAGAGGTATGTATGTATAGCCTAAGTCATTAATTCATTCATTCATTATCCTAACCCGCTTATCCTGAACAGGGTCGCAGGGGGCTGGAGCCTATCCCAGCATACATTGGGTAAAAGGCAGGAATACACCCTGGACAGGTCGCCAGTCCATCACAGGGCACACACACCATTCACTCACACACTCATAACTACAGGCAATTTAGACTGTCCAATCAGGGATTCAAACCCAGAACCTCCTTGCGGAGAGGCGGCAGTGCTACCCACTGCACCATCCGTGCCGCCTTTGTATAGCCTAAGTTTCAATTATATTTAACACTAAAATTGAAGCTATATGGTAGTTGCAATATGTAATTACAATAAGAATATGTTAGTTTTGCACTAAATTATGTCTGGCCACCTCAGCATCCCCTCACCATCAACAGCTGATTGCCTGCACAATACCATGCATGTCCTGCATATCTTGATTTCCCAAATCTTTGCCATAAATGTGAATCCAGTTCTCATTTTTTTTCCCCTGGTTAAATAAAGGTCAGTTAAACATAAAATAAAACCCCCAACTACAATATGTGTTTACACACATAAAAAGTCAAAAATGTCAGAGGTCAAGATTTACTTGAACGACTGCATGGAACAGAACAAGAATGTACTAACTCTAGGGAAGTGCAGCAAAACTTTACTCAGGAATGTGGACTGTACTGAATCCCAATTTCTTGTTCAAGCATCACCATAATACAGTATGTGTATTTTCCCTCTAATACATATTTTACAGATTATGTATTATTCATCATTTGATTGTTTATCAGATATGAGTATGGTCTGAAAACTGCAACTGCATTTTCAGAGTGCCTGTCGTAGCTTCGCTCTGTGCATTTCTATCTTTAACATCTATGTTGGGTTCCCATGTAAGTATAGGCATCCCAGTCTCTGAAGGCATACCTCCTAAAGCAGGTTTGACTGGTTTATTTATTTATGCCTTGAGATCACAATTGCACACAGCCATTTCAATCCCCTTATGTAAAAAAACAGAATCACTTAGCCCCATAATATATCCAAACGCTTTAGGGAAAAATCATGATCGGCATACTTTACTTTAATCCCATCATACTTTACTTTAATCCCCTCTTTCTACCCTCACAAGAACATGGAGATAATGCATAACTTCATGACTGAGGTTGGGGGTTTCTTAAACTGTTTTTATTTCAGAAAACAAAAGGGAGTTTCAGTTAAGACATCCCAGTCAACACATTGTTAATAAACTTCTGAAAATCTATGAAAATCCAAAAGGAATTGGCAGTTCAAAATGCCGTTTATTAGAGTCAATTTAACAGCAAAATGCCCATGTGAAAGAGGAAGGGAATTAAGTGAGGGAGAGCTGGAGCAGTATTTGTATAAGTACGATATACAGCAGTTTCAGTAAGAGTAGGGGATGCAGTAGTTTCATTAAGAGTAAGAGAGGGAGCAGTATTAGTATAATTATGATATTGAGCAGTTTCAGTAAGCGTAAGAGATGCAGTAGTTTCAGTAAGAATAAGAGATGCGGTAGTTTCAGTAAGAATAAGAGATGCGGTAGTTTCAGTAAGAATAAGAGAGGGAGCAGTATTAGTATAATTATGATATTGAGCAGTTTCAGTAAGCGTAAGAGATGCAGTAGTTTCAGTAAGAATAAGAGATGCGGTAGTTTCAGTAAGAATAAGAGATGCGGTAGTTTCAGTAAGAATAAGAGAGGGAGCAGTATTAGTATAATTATGATATTGAGCAGTTTCAGTAAGAATAAGAGAGGAAGCAGTATTAGTATAATTATGATATTGAGCAGTTTCAGTAAGAATAAGAGATGCAGTAGTTTCAGTAAGAATAAGAGAGGTATTAGTATAATTATGATATGCTACAGTATCAGTATGAGAAAGAGATTGAGCAGTTTCTGTGAGGGTAAGAGATTGAGCGGTTTCCGTGAGGGTAAGAGATTGAGCAGTTTCCGTGAGGGTAAGAGATTGAGCGGTTTCTGTGACGGTAAGAGATTGAGCAGTTTCTGTGAGGGTAAGAGATTGAGCAGTTTCTGTGAGGGTAAGAGATTGAGCGGTTTCTGTGAGGGTAAGAGATTGAGCGGTTTCTGTGAGGGTAACGATTGAGCAGTTTCTGTGAGGGTAATAGATTGAGCGGTTTCTGTGAGGGTAACGATTGAGCAGTTTCTGTGAGGGTAAGGGGAGAAGGGCACTCCAAGGTTGGCCGTGGTCTTGGGCTCCCATCAAATTAAAGTTTCAGTGAAATCGCCAAAAATCATAACGAATACTTGATAAAAAGACATGTCGGAACAGCACCGCACAAAGGGGATGAACACACACGGCTAGGGTGAGAATTAGCTGATTAGTTAATTTCATGTGCAGAAGTCCCTCCTGCCCTGGCCTTGGTTTACTACTGATTAGACGGGAGCTAAATTTACAGTTCTTAATTAACACTGTACGGAGAGCCCCCTCCGCCCGCTCACTGTACAATTATCCTGAAATAGCCTCAGTCTTAAATGAGCAACACCTAGCCAGGGCTCAGCTGCACTCCCCTCCTGGTCCACTGCCTGTGATGAGCTCGGATATGAGGCCTGAAACATCCACCACCAACGCCGTTACCACCACCTCACCCTCAAGCAGGCAACTTAATCTCGAACAAAATAACAACTGTGGAGGCCCACAGCCTCGGGTTTTCCTTGTACCGATGAGTTTCTTTAACGCTGAAGGGTCTTTTGTGTGTCAAAAGATGGGGACACTTTTGGGGTTTCTCTTGTAGCAAAGTGTTTCTCGCAGGCAAAAACGCAATATTACATTACATTATTGGCATTTGGCAGACGCTCTTATCCAGAGCGACGTACAGTTGATTAGACCAAGCAGGAGACAATCCTCCCCTGGAGCAATGCAAGGTTAAGGGCCTTGCTCAAGGGCCCAACGGCTGTGCGGATCTTATTGTGGCTACACCGGGATTAGAACCACCAACCTTGCGTGTCCCAGTACCTTAACCACTACGCTACAGGCCGCCCCTATAAGTGGGATGGCTTGTACGCAGCCGCGAGGGCCAGGATAATTGTGATACAAACGAACGACTGCCAGCCGCCTTCTGCCCAACAGCAGCCTTCTGCCCAACAGCATGACTGGGACCCGCAAGGTTGGTGGTTCGATCCCCGGTGTAGCCGCAATAAGATCCGCACAGCCGTTGGACCCTTGAGCAAGGCCCTTACCCCTCCATTGCTCCAGGGGGGCTGTCTCCTGCTTAGGCTAATCAACTGTACGTCACTCTAGATAAGAGCATCTGCCAAATGCCAATAATGTGATGTAATGTAATGTAATGCTTCCCCATTGGCCAAAATGCACCATTGATCACAGAGGCGCTGGTGTTCATACTCAAAACGTCATGTCCAAAATGGCCTTCACTGAAACTTTTGAGTAACTAATTGGAGACAGATTGAGACTGAGGCAATGTACAGACAGCTCATTAACATTCACAGCATCAATTAAGGGCCTCTCTTGAGTTTCTGCAGTGCACAGATATCTTTACCATGCTATTTGTTGTGCTCAGTGAGTGCTCATTCTGATACGTTCCCCCCCCCCTATCCCTCCTGTGTCTGAGAATTTTCTCAAGAAAAACATCATGCGTAAAGAGGCTACACATCTGCAGGATAGTCACACCATCCTCCCTGAGCCATTCTTGACTGCATCTTTTCTAATTGGTTTCAGATTATTTGATTTGTGTTAAAATGATAAATGATATAGCAGGCAGTAGCACCTCCATATGTTCCACTGTATGTTTTTCAGCATTTTGTTCACAAGCCTGACAGTGAACAATTTCACACATGCTTGTTTGGTGCACCATCATCTCTCTGTTACAAAAGCGATCCTGGTCCCGTGGAATTGGCTGATTATTGACCAATCAAAGCAGTTGATTGCACTGTTAACTCTGAATCTAACCTTTTCCTTGAACTGATTTGAATTGGTTGATAAGTTTGCGGTAAAAAACAGAAACCAGCGTACCTTATGGCCCTGCGGCCCCAGGTTTGGGGACCCCCAGCATTTGACATTATCATGCCAATGGCTGCTGACGAACATTTAGCTCAGATAAGTATCCAGCATGTCTTATCCAGCAGTATAGTGTTATGTGTTTCTCGTTGATGTTTAGGTCATTAAATACATGTGGCCATTAAGAGGTCCAATGCAATTTTCTCATGAATAGGGATGCCAGGGGCCAGTTCTGGGCTGAGCTGTTGGCTTGAATCTTTACTGTATTAGCTCCTTTAAAGAGGGAGTTTTTGCACCTGCTGTGCTCGGTACGATTTAATCGAACCCTGCAGCCTTTATCCCGTGAGAACGTGAACACAAGACAATCGATCTCGGAGTCCTGTGAGAGGTGGTCTCGGGCCGTTTCCAAGTCAACCCTGGAGCAGTTTAACTGAGGTGAAAAACCCATTTGCACTAACATAAAAAGATTTTTAAAAAAGATAAAAGATAATGGTAATGGCTTATTCTGTAATACCTATTAGAGGAAAATATATCATTTTCTTTATTTATGGTTTAGTAGCCTATTGTATTCTCATGTGTAGCCTAAATCCTCTACAGTAGTTACCATCTACACCTACAATGACATTTTGCATTTGTTTATTTAACGGACATTAACTAGCTCAGGCCTACCTCACGTGTCTTCCTCTGAAATTAATTGTGTAGCGTGTCATGAATTGCAGTCACAACACAGAGAGCCTTCTCTGCTCATATTGGCATATGTTGGCAGCACATCATCAAAGCAGGCCGATGACTGAAAGAAAGGTCTGAAATTGTGGTATTTTAAGTGAGACCATAATTTTATCATTGAAAAGGGGCTTATAATAAATCTCCACAGGACTTCTCATCACTGACCGGGTGTGATTCGTCTCGGTTTGTTTTGCGGACCTGAAATGACCATCCCTGTCACACATGCTAACTGGGTCCAGTCATCTGACTGGGTGAGGCTCTTGTGATGTTTTAATGCCCTTGAACGCACAGGAGTACTCCTGTACTCCTGCTGTCATCACAGGGAGCATCAAATTAATGCTGACCGTACACCGTGATGTCAACTCCAGTGCCTCCAGAATTGTAGAACAGGGTTTTTTTTCTTTATCAATGCAAAGTAAGCAGAAGAAAGACTCCCCCATGAGAAACAAACCCACGTGTCACACGCTTGTCAGCTTTGTGTTTTGTCTTTTTGGGTTTGAAATTTGTGAAAATGTGAGTTGGGTGCTTTTTGACTTATGCACTGTCCATCCATCCATCCATTATCTGAACCCGCTTATCCTGAACAGGGTCGCAGGGGGGCTGGAGCCTATCCCAGCATACATTGGGTGAAAGGCAGGAATACACCCTGGACAGGTCGCCAGTCCATCGCAGGGCACACACACCATTCACTTACACACTCATACCTATGGGCAATTTAGACTCTCCAATCAGCCTAATCTGCATGTCTTTGGACTGTTGGAGGAAACCGGAGTATCCGGAGGAAACCCACGCAGACACGGGGAGAACATGCAAACTCTGCACAGAGAGGCCCCGGCTGACCGGGATTTGAACCCAGGACCTCCTTGCAGTGAGGTGGCAGTGCTACCCACTGCACCATCCGTGAACCACTTGGGCTCCATTAAAAAAATGTTAGAGGTACTTTATTTTTGAATAACTTGATGCCAACATGACATGTCATCATGGTTAATGCAAGTGAAGATGCCTTATTCAAGACTGAAGGCACGCACATGCACACGCACACGCACACGCACACATGCACGTGCACAGTGTCTCTCTCATGCGAACACAAACACAATCAGCCTGCCCCTGTACCAACCAGCCATGAAAAAATTCACATCATGGACTGATGTGCTGCCAAAATTGACAAAGTGTATGGCTGTCTAGACATGGCAGGTCAAATCCAGAATATTTCAGACACGCATTATTGCATTGACTTCCTCCACAGCACAGAAAACAGTAAGTGCACAGCAGGAACACAAGCCGAGCCTGTGTGGGTAGTTTGCTCAGCGATCCTGTAACTATTCAGACATGGATGTAATTAAAAAACCAGTAATGTGCTTACATTAGACAAAATTACATATTACATTTCAGTCGTTTGGCAGACACTCCAGAGTGACAGACAATAATGTGCAAATCATAATCAGGAACACGAGCGTTGAAAACTCTCGAGGGAAGAACGGTTCCAAGTGCTAGAGTGATCGCTTGAGTGAAACTTGAAACCTTACAGATGAATCAGAATCAAACTGACCAATAACAAACAATATCACACTTTTTGGCAACTATAACACTGAGAATAGTACAATTATTATACATAAGTGTGATAGAATATAGATGGGGCGACATGGCTCAGGTAGTAAGAGCAGTCATCTGGCAGTCGGAGGGTTACCGATTCGATCCCCCACCCGGGCTGTGTCG
>NC_083772.1:3773463-3785963 GCF_963514075.1 Conger conger
TCTCTCCCTCTCTCTAACTCCCTCTGTCTCTCTCCCTCTCTCTATCTACCTCCGTCTCTCTCCCTCTCTCTATCTCCCTCCGTCTCTCTCCCTCTCCTTCCCCCTTCTCCCTCCTTCCCTCTATCTCCCTCCGTCTCTCTCCCTCTCTCTATCTCCCTCCGTCTCTCTCCCTCTCTCTACCTCCCTCCGTCTCTCTCCCTCTCTCTATCTCCCTCCGTCTCTCTCCCTCTCTCTACCTCCCTCCGTCTCTCTCCCTCTCTCTATCTCCCTCCGTCTCTCTCCCTCTCCTTCCCCCTTCTCCCTCCTTACCTCTATCTCCCTCCGTCTCTCTCCCTCTCTCTATCTCCCTCTGTCTCTCTCCCTCTCTCGCTCCTCTTGGGAGCTATTCCCATGGAGATTTCTAATAATTTGGGACCACATTTATTAAACCGTTTAATCTTTTACTGACATTCACGATTTTATGAACAAGCACCGGAATTACGACCGTTCTCTGTCATCGGTTGTCTGTTTTGTTTACTAAACGATTCTGTTACTGCTGCATTATGTTGCCGACTATGGCAGTCTAACTTGTCTTCCGTACTTAACCCATTAAGTAGTGCTCTGGGACAAAGGCATTTTGTTAAATGTCACGCACAGAGCCTTCCGTCCAAATGTCATCCAATTATCACGGGAAAACATTTGACAATATTTCACAATATTATATGCAAGTGCGGTGTCATACTAGATCGAATCTTAAGCAAATCACAACCAACCAAAGCGCAAAATAATCAGGGAGTACTGAAGGAGTCCTAACTAGCCACACACCCGATAAGAGGCCAGTGTATGGAAGACACAGCTGCTGACTCATCAGTTTTCTCCACTGGACGCTTGGACTGAGATTAAACCCTAGAGCAGGGTTGTCAAACTCCTGGTTTCTGGTGTGTTTCAGCACGAGAGATACATTTCAAAGTCTTTAATTGGCTAAAGAGTCCACACACCTTGTTCTCAAGGCTTTAATTAGCTGCTGATCGAAAGGTGAATGGTTAGCATTTATATAGCGCCTTTATCCAAAGCGCTGTACAATTGATGCTTCTCATTCACCCATTCATACACACACTCACACACCGACGGCGATTGGCTGCCATGCAAGGCACCAACCCGCTCATCAGGAGCATTTTGGGGGTTAGGTGTCTTGCTCAGGGACACAGCCCAGGCGGGGGATCGAACCGGCAACCCTCCGACTGCCAGACGACTGCTCTTACTGCCTGAGCCACCCCGCCCCACTAAGGAAACCACTAATACAAATACCAGCAGACACTGCGGCCCTCCAGGACCGGAGTTTGACACCCCTGCCCTGGAGAGCTGGCGGTACAGGCAGACGGGCCAGGATTTGACGTCTGACGGCGGAGAGCGCCGCTGAGGTCCGAGCTGTCATCCCGAGCGTCACGTGTTCCCCACAGAGTGGCGTGGAACGGGTCGGTGCGTACCGCGGACACAGCCGTCAGGCACGGCTCACTGCACCTTTCAGCGACACGCCCAATGCGCAGGCAGCCGCGGAGACCGCGTGCGGGGAGCCGAGGGAACCTTCCGGAAAGCTCCGTGTCGAAATGGTCAGAAAAAGGTTGTTACAAAAAGACTGCCAGTTTCCGGCAGTCACCGAGTCGGTGTAGGGTCAATGTTTAAGGTCACGTGGAACCAGAGTTTTTAATCTGTCCTCAAATCCAGCCATGGGAACAGAAAAAGAGACCAGTACAGGGAAAGAGTGAAATAGAAAATGGGCATAAACATTAGAGAATAAATCACTTCTGCTAAGGTTCCCAAAGGTATGGCTCTCTCTCACATACACACACACACACACACACACTCAATTAATTAAAACTGATTTGGACCCAAAACAATATTTAGAAGAGCAAAGCGTGTAGATCACAGACTACTTTGGGTTTCTCTCACCGAAATCATTAAACAGAAAGGATAAGGGCAGGTCCATGAATAACGTGGAGCCAAACAGGCTGAGCGCAGATAATGAAGTGACCTTTCCGACCTTCGCCAGCGTCTCAGCGCTCACACCGCCATTTCACCACACCGCAGATAGCTCCACATCGTCGTCTGCCCTGATTTGACTAAAGCATCGCCCTGAATGAAGGCCACAGCCTTCATTAGTATTCCTGTCCAAATGAAGCGTGCCAAGCACGCGGGAAAAGCCAGCCTGAGCAAACCGTCTTCTGCTTTATTCATCCGTCCATTTATCCATCTAACGTGTTCCCTGAATGCGGCGGTCCTCCACTGTGAATAATCCCGGGCCGCGTGCATAAACAGGGCTATGATCACCCTGCTATCGCCCCACACATGCAGACACTGCTATAGCCACACACACACACACACGCACGCACGCACACACACACTGCTATAGCCACACACACACACACACACACACTGCTATAGCCACACCCACACACACACACACACACAGTGCTATAGCCACACACACACACACACACATGCAGACAGTGCTATAGCCACACACACACACACACACACACACACACACACACACACACTGCTATAGCCACATCCACACACACACACACACACATACACACACTGCTATAGCCACACACACACACACACACACACACACACGCACACACACACACACACACACACACACACACACACACATACACACACTGCTATAGCCACACCCACACACACACACACACACAGTGCTATAGCCACACACACACACACACACATGCAGACAGTGCTATAGCCACACACACACACACACACACACACTGCTATAGCCACATCCACACACACACACACACACATACACACACTGCTATAGCCACACACACACACACACACACACACGCACACACACACACACACACACACACACCCACACGCACATGCTGCTTAATTAGTAAATTATGAGGTTCTGGAACACCAAGCAATGGATCCGACATATCAGTGGGGACACGCACACACACACACGCACACACACACTGCTATAGCCACACACACACACACACACACACACTGCTATAGCCACACCCACACACACACACACACACACAGTGCTATAGCCACACACACACACACATGCAGACAGTGCTATAGCCACACACACACACACACTGCTATAGCCACACCCACACACACACACACACACACATACACACACTGCTATAGCCACACCCACACACACACACACACACACACACGCACACACACACACACACACACACACACACACACACATACACACACTGCTATAGCCACACCCACACACACACACACACTGCTATAGCCACACACACACACACACACACACACACACACACCCACACGCACACGCTGCTTAATTAGTAAATTATGAGGTTCTGGAACACCAAGCAATGGATCCGACATATCAGTGGGGAGGGAGAGGGTCACGGAACGCATAAAGAACAGCCTGTATCTCAGTGAGTGGCTCAGTGCCAGAACACAGCATTACCCAGCACTTCTGAGGGGTGGTCGGACTGAGCGACCATATCAGTAACCTAGTAGCTAAGTATTTGCAAGTGATATTAGTGTTGTTTTTACTATAGGTTTTGTCACAATCGACAAGGTATATTCAACTGATTTCAACCCCAGAAATGCCCATTGAGTGTTTACTTTGAATGCCTAAAAAAGCAGCTCATCATTATAATATGTATGTGGGAAAGGTTTCAGTTTTTGTTGATGAGCAGCTAATTCCAAGCAGAAGGGGTTCTGCACTGTCACAACTACTGAAACAACTAAATCCACATCATCCCGATAATATTGGGACTGACTATACAAGCCTAGATTATTGCCTTCTCTGTTCTCTGCAGCTTTTAATGGTTCTGGTGATGATGAATATTCTGGATATAGTAGGAAAGGCCTGTAAGACTAAGGATGTGGGCATTTTTGTATACGTGCAGTTACGTATTGAACTGAGCATGCTAAAAGTCAACATAAATCTAAACGTGTTCCCACCTTTCTCTTTCTATGTATTCCGACTCCCAAATGTTGCTACTTGTGAACATATGTAGACAAGTAAATGCTCACACTGAGGACATAAATAGCAGTGTTGAAAAGAGGTTTATTTTGGTGCCATAAAAATAAGTGTGTTTAGTCATATAAAGAGCGAGGTTTAATTGTCGCATTCATAAATAGACATTCTAATGTTGTGTTCTAATCACACCGATATGACCATACACACCAACGGGTTAACTGAAATCCTCACAGTGTCTATTCGGTCCAAATCACTGAAATTATATTTTTTTAATGGCATTTGGCAGACGCTCTCATCCAGAGCGACGTACAGTTGATGAGACTAAGCAGGAGACAATCCTCCCCTGGAGCAATGCAGGGTTAAGGGCCTTGCTCAAGGGCCCAATGGCTGTGCGGATCTTATTGTGGCTACACTGGGGATCGAACCACCGACCTTATGGGCCCCAGTCTTGTACCTTAACCACTACGCTACAGGACGCTATATTTGCTATAACAAAAGCAAGTTGTTCGTAGAACATATTTGTGCCACACTGCCAGCAGTGCCTATGCTAGAGCAGCAACTTCCTGTCTCGCCCTCCACCTACTTCCTTATTAGGTGCCGGGTCCGAAGAACCAATCGCAACCCTACGTTCGTAGTCGAAGTCACAGGCAAAAGGCCCAACACAGAAAGGCAGTCCAAACAGCCAATAGCAAGATGGTATTATTGTGCATATTTTTTTACAATGTTCTCGACCTGTTGCTGCCTGTAGAGAGGAGAGGGATGTTGAGAGGGAGAGGTAGGGGAAGGTTGACATGTTGGACAGAAGTGCAAATAAAATGTGTTGTATAATTTAGTAAGCAAAATACAGTATTTTATACCTCATCAGAGACATAATATATATTTTTAATATTCCAAATGTCTTTCTTTTTGGGGGGGGGAACAGCCTCAACATAACTTAGAAGAAACAATGCAGAATGCTCAGATTTGGTTATATTGTCATCAAATTTTAAAGGGGATTTGTGTTGTGGCTGTCGCTCCTAAGTGCACCAGGCATAGCCACAATCATTTGTATCCACTCAAAAAAGCTTCCACTTTCACTCTGAGCTTCTGTAACTTTGTTTTACATTACATTACATTACATGGCATTTAGCGGACGCTCTTATCCAGAGCGACGTACAACAAAGTAATTTAGTAATCTTTAGAATAATGCTGACTCAGATATTATCTTCCTGGCCAGAAGAAATCATTTCATGATACCCATTACAAATGAACCCATCCAAAAATTGCTGACCATCTTGAAATCGATTATATTTGAGACAGACTCCATTAGATGTGCTTCCATTGGCAAATGTATCGACAGCAAGAGATCGGTTTACCGATGATGCAACAGTACTGCACACGTGTCAGTGTTAAGCAGGAATCCGCCAGAAGCACCATCGTAGAAAAGCCAGCTTGCGGGGAATGAGCTCAGTGGCAACATAATGAACCCAGAATGCCAGATGACCGAATCTCAAGGTTCCCCTCTCATATTGACCGATTCCGTCAATAGCATGATGCATTAGCATTTCACATGCCTGGAACTTGTTAAAACCTATCATGCACGTCACCTGGATACAAAAGAATAGTTCAGGGGAATATATGAGAGCATATTTCCTTTCTGGGTAATTCACAACAGCAAATGTACATTCTCTTTAACATTTTAATAGCAAAAATGTTTTACCGACTTGCTCTAATTGCCTTTTCATAATACTCAGTGAATGATTGAACATGCGTTTCACACGGAGCCTTAGAAATGCCATTACAGTGAGAAAGTGGTGTCATTGTTCTCCACTAATGTTCGGCAGTCACCTGGGTGATGCACGGAAGACTGAATGCGCTTCATACATCATTTCACGTGGAGAATATAACGAATGGCCACATAAACTGGGGGGAAGATTGAGAATCACATTTTCGTACGGTTATGAATCCCCTACCCAGCACCTGGCTTCATCTCCTAAAACAGTCTTTTAGAGGTATCGGTACTACTACTCTTTCCTGCCCAGTGAGAATACACCCCCAGTTCATGGGGAGGAAAAAATAAAAAATAAACATTCTGTAAAGTGTAAAGAAAAAAGTATTCAAATACATTTTGAGGAGCGACTTTGACTTTTACCTTTTTCTTTTGTAAATGAATAAATGTTCTGTCACTTTTCATGTATTTCTCATTCTCTCGCATTAAACCCCACGATGCCTCTCAAGCATACCTGCCAGCATCCTCCCTGGTGTAATAAATACAAAAGCAAGCTAATTTCATTGTGCAATATCTATATAATACGAGTGAAAGCGTACCATAAGTCTTCAGGAACATGCACACATTTGGTGCTTTTTAACGATTAAATAAAAGCATGTAATTAATAGTAGCAGCAGACTGGTCACACACATCCAAGCAGTGACCAGGTTTAAAGCCACTTACCATAGCCTCTTACCCCATGGAAGAAAAACAGGAGCAGGGCAAAGCTCTCAGAACGATGAGTGGAGAGAGCCTCTTCTCATAAGTAGAGGCCTCTGACCTCATTTGAATCAAAACAGCAAAGGAAAATAACGAACAAAAAAACAGACAAAACTTCGGCAAAACTCTGTTGTCTCATGTGATTTGATTAGCTAGTAGATTTGCCAGTTTATATGCTATACTGATTGTCCATATGTATACACAAACTGTGAAGGCAGCCCCATTTTAATGGGAAGGAAAGAAAGAGAGGCAAAGTAGGATCTGAATTTTTACAAACATGGCATTGAAAGGACTAATTTTGTTCACTTAAAAAAGACAAGTCTGTTCATTACATTTCATGGGCATGACTCAGCAGCGCCTTTTAGCATTCTAATTCGGCATTCAAATAAACATCTACTATGTTAATGTATGAATACTTACTGCCATTTTCGACTCAAATTTCAGGTTCCCATTAAATATGCATGTTAATTTGTAATTGTACGGTAAACCACTAAAGCACTTGCATTTCGGAAGTGACCTTTGAAGTGACAAGCAGCTCCTGCTGGAGGGGCTGGCCAATGAGGAAGATTTAATCCAGCAATGACCATCTTTACTCCAGCTATGACTAGCTTTAATCCAGCTATGACCAGCTTTAATCCAGCTATGACCTGCTTTAATCCAGCTATGACCATCTTTAATCCAGCTATGACCAGCTTTAATCCAGCTATGACCATTTTGAGATACCAGCTACCAGCTGTTTTAAAACCTAGTTTGAGCTGGTCAAACCATGTTGAGTATAGAGCAGGTCAAACTGGTCAACCGGGTACCAGCGGTTTCAAAACCTAGCTTGAGCTGTTTTCTTCAGCAGGAATGTCACACAATTCCTCTGGTGCAGGACCAGATAAAAGTTATTCAAACATTTGTACATTCCTCTCATGGGAACAGGCCCAGGTCCATGTGCAAAACTACATAAAATGAACTGGATTTAACTGGATACCTGACAAACAACACCACCACCACCTGCTGACAAACACTAACTGTACTTGTAGCAGTAATAATAATAATAATAATAATAATAATAATAATAATAATATAAACCAGTAGATCTGTCACTCACCACACATTCTCTCTGAGGATGGTACTCAAAGGTAATTTATGGAGCTCAATGAATAAATGACACGACGTCTTCATTCACTGACTTCATTAAATGAATGACACGTGTCTCCATTTATCAGAGCTGCCATTGCATGCCTTGGCTACTTACCTGCTCTTCTGGGGGTGTGCAAACTCATGTCAACTCACGCCAATATTTGTCATTTGAATATTTTTCCCTCTATGGGATCTCGTATTATTTATGCAGGTTAATTAATATGCTGACGAGACTTCTCTCAGCGCTGAGTAATTAGCCCCCCTCTTCGCTAGCTTCATAGAGACGGCTTGCAGTTAAAGCAACTGTGCCTTATGAATCACAAATGTATGCAAATGCAGTTTAAGTGGTAGAGTGATTGAGCCAGTCAAGAGTGACAGCACACGGGATGTCGACACGGCGGAGGCGTGTACACAGGGCTGATTAAAGTTCTGTCTGAGGTGAAGGGCAGGCCGCAAAAAACGAAGAGAACTACCGTGTTAAAGCAAAACACTCGCGATCGCATCCGATTGCCGACTGGACGAGAAGGAAGATGACCCGTGGTTCGCTGTGGAAGCCCAGAGCACTCGCTCCTGATTTACCTCTGGTGAGACCGCAGCTGAATTCACGACTATTCCATCCACTCTCTGCCAGGAGGAGACACTGAGTGACTCTAATCTCAAATGGCTTATTGATTGAAGTCAGATGCTTGGTATTTGATCTATGTCACACGCAGAAAATGTGAAAACCTGAAAACCTGCCTATTCATCTCTGTCCCCCTGTAGGAGAGTTGGAGTCTCTGGTCTTACTTTTATGAACCATGTGATCTACTGTGCTGAAGCCTATACAAGGACAATCAATAAATCTCAATAATGTATACATATACATATATATTTTTTAATCTACTCTGCAACAAGTTGTCATCATACAAGGAGCTGATATTGTGTCTTTGATTGTACTTACCTTCTCCTGCTGGGTCTCTGGGGCTCATTGTATATTATATATAAATATGAGAAAGAACCCCAATCCCTAATATATACATTACATTACATTATTGGCATTCGGCAGACGTTATCCAGAGCGACGTACAGTTGATTAGACTAAGCAGGAGACAATCCTCCCCTGGAGCAATGCAATCTTATTGTGGCTACACCGGGGATCAAACCACCGACCTTGCGTGTCCCAATCATTTTCCTGAACCACTACACTACAGGCCGCCCATATACAGTACTGTGCAAAAGACTTAGGCACCTATATAACATTCTGTACAGATAAGATACTTTCAGAAATAATTCAATGAAAGGTCCTAAATAAACGTACTATACATTTTACATTACATTCATGTCATTTGGCAGAATAGTTAAAAACTCAGGAGCACATGCAATATGTACATTACCAGTCAAAAGTTTGTACACACCTTGCCCTTTTCTACTTTTTCTGATTGATGACAGAGGAAATAAGACATCAAACAATTCACATGTGAATTCACATACTTCAGACCCTTGATGACTAAAAACCATTTCATCCACAAATGTGTTCCATGCTGTATCAGCATAGTTTACAGCTGAATCAAGCCCCAATCCCCAATTCCCACAGAGATCCAATTAAATGCAAAGTGGTTTTAGTATCGCTTGAGATTTGGTGATGTTGATAGATTTCATGGCGTACAAATATATGCAACCAAAATACAAAACAAATTTCATTTGACTTTATGTTAATTTGCCTCAAACTTTTGAAATGTATAAAACGTGTTGTAATTGCTACATGGAAAAAATAGCATAAATGCATATATATATATAAATACTCTTGAATAAAAGAGAATCATCGAATTGACCGCATTTGAATTGTTTGATGAACAATTTAATTTAACAACATTAATCAGAAAAATAGCAAAAAAGGCTCCAAAATGTGTTCAAACTTTTGACTGGTACTGTTTACACTAGGACTCGGAACTGTACTGTCCTCTCAGGTCCTCTTCACACTTGTTCTTGTGTTTGATCTGCACTTCGTTGTACGTCGCTCTGGATAAGAGCGTCTGCTAAATGCCATGTAATGTAATGTAATGTACATTATATACAAATATAAAAAAGAGCCACAATCCCTAATATATATAAATACACGGATCCCTTTCCTCACTGTGCTATACGGCAGGATTCATGGGTATCCATTCGGCCTCCCCCAGGCAGGGAGACGTGATGGAGGTAAAAGATGTGAGATGTAGCAGGGCGCATCTGCTTTAAAGCGGCAGCTTCATACTATCAAATGAATAGACTGGGTAGACCACTTGGACTCCCATCGATTTCAATAAGAAAAGGCAGTCAGGTGAAAAATGCAACACAGCAAGCTCAATAAACATACCGCAGGAGGGATTTAAACCGCCTGACCAGAGTGAGGACCCCTTCGCAGGGATGGGAAAAAATACATCAAAGTGTATTTTGATACAAAATGTAAATATAATAAGCGAAAATAGCATAATCCACCATACACAAAATACTTCAACAGCAGAGCAGAGGCTGCTACTGCAAGGTGCAAACCTCTCATCGGGAGTGAGAAAGATTACATTATATTCATTATAGTTTAATGTTTTTTGTTGTGCAGAAGTCTTAGGCACCTGTATAACATTCTGTACAGATAAGATTCTTTCAAAATAATTCAATGAAAGGTCCTAAATAAAGGTACTATACACTTTACAGTACATTTTAGTCATTTGGCAGAATAGTTCAAAACTGAATCAAATCAATATTTATTTGTGACCACCCTTCGGCGTTAAAACTGCATCACTCTGAGATAGCCAACGCTGTTCTGCAGTTCTATAAGACAATCAGCAGGGAGGATGTTGGGAGAACTTGCTACAGTTCTTCTGCAGACTCAGTTGGCTCCTTGCTTCTGATCTAAGACAGCCTTGATCAAGTAAAAAGTATCTATCGATCTAAATATGTTCCTGTTCCCAGGAAATTCCGATTGCCTTAATTACCGCCACCATCCTGTGTACAACAAGGGCTTCCAAATAAAGGCCTGCATATGAAACCTTCCCACTAACTAGTAAATTGTAAAAAGTACATTAAGACGTTATTTTTTGTTACCTACACCATGGTGGCGAGCTATTCATAGACATACCGTACATCCTTTATTGCTATAGATGGATACAAGACAAGAGGACACAGTCTGCACTGATCCCATGTCACCCATTGAATAATATCGATAACAATCTAACAAATGGCCTACACCTTTCAGAAGCACTTTGCTCACAATGAGCAAATGGCTGTTCAGCGAAGGACACTTAAAGCTTAACGTGCGCCCACAGTGGCCATATCTGCAATTATGTGAAAGTTATATCTATTTATCGTTTTCATTTGCTGTTATTCAAAATGGGAAATTACCGCAAAACCGAGCGTTAAAAGGAAGTCGTGTTTATATGCAACAGGCTGCTCTCCCATCGCGAATGACTCAAGACGAGATGAAGCCGAGCATTTTATATCCAGGGAAAGTGATGTGGGCATACATTTCACATTATCTTCGAGTAAATAATGAATGGGGATATTTCTGTCAGTGCGGCGGGCTTTGACGCTCGGTGACAAAGCTGCCAGAAGCCCGCAGCACAAATGTCCCTGCATTACTAAACCACAGGTCCTGTGTGTCTGTCTTTAGGACGGGCAGACGGTGTTATGTGGAGGGCAGAGAGCTCCTGTGTGCCAAAACACCCCTTGCACTATAAATGTTCCCCAATTATGACCGAAATACATGCATATTATGCCATCAATAAAAAAAAATAAAAAAATTTATCAAATGTTGTCACCCCCCCGCCTTCTTTAAAATGAAAGAAAAAAAAAAAAAACCACAAGGACAACTGAGGGCAAAAACTATTCCAACTAAAATTAAATACAAGAAAACAACAAACTTTCAAAGAGATTACAAATGATCTTATCAAAACCTATCAAAAATCTTGCCATTATTGACAAAAGGTGATTGACAACAAAAATAGATTTGTCACACTTCTATTTTGCGAACCATTCAGAGCATGAAGTACTGCGGAGCTTCATGCAGTAATATATGCATGTTTTGCAGGGTAATAGACCAGTACAGAAACACAAGATTTCAGCAGCGCGCAGTTCCATTATGCTCTGTTTGCACAAGCTGATTGTAAACGGGGGGAAAAAAAAAAACACACACAAAAAAACCATCAGTGAGCAGACACCAGAGACTCGATGAATATGCACGAATGGGGGCGTGCCTACATACAGAGCATCCACAGTTCTCCCAACATCAACATTATCTGTGCTGACAGCTGACTGAGCACAAACAGGCCTCTCTGTTATCACTGTTTGAGATGAGGAGATGGAAGAACCGGGCCCCGCAGACCGGGCCCCGCAGACCGGCCCCCGACGGACGGGCATCGTGACCCATTAGAGCTTATCTGAGCATGACGCCGGCTCGGTCCAACCGAGGGTTCTGGTGCCAGATCTGCGCGAAACGAAAGCGCTTTTCTTTGTCACTCTGTGTCCACGGCTGATAGCGGTTTCGTGAGCACAGGGCACACAGTAATTGTGTTTGATCACGGGGCCATGTCCACAGAATAAAAGAAGCAGATAAATAAAGGAAAACGCTCTCCCGATATGTGCGTTCCCACACTCATGTGCTTAGAAACACGTCAGTGCGCGTGTAAAGGCCATAGCACAGCAGGGTGTCATGAAGACAAAGGCCCTGCTCTGGGAACCATGGCAAAAAATGATTTTACACGTCACGCTACCGCTCCCAGAATGCAGCCGGGTGAGACGCCAGCACTAGTCTCTATGATCCTCTACAATGACGACGATTACTCCCGCTGCCCAGTGATGGAGATTCTGTACTCCTCTTTCAGCAGTTCTGTTCTCTCCGTCATGAACAACATACGGTATACTCAATGTCCGGAGTCCTGTCAAGACAAACAA
>NC_083772.1:4095963-4103463 GCF_963514075.1 Conger conger
TTGACAGGGGAGGGTTTTATCTGCTGGCAGGCCGGGACTCGCAGTGTTTGGGCCTACGTAATGCGATTGTAGTAATACTGCTCAGTCTCACGCTAGACGGTTTGTTTTTTTTCAAAGTTCAGTTCACACTGTACTACGTATGCCAGTGGTACCAAAGTCCAGGAAAGGTCCATAGTGTCTGCAGCTTTTCCTTTTAGACAAGAGACACAATTTAGGCCTTGATTTGTTCACGTACTGAAACACAACAGAAATAAACAGACACTACGACCCCCCCCCACACACTGCTACAGGTCTGACACCACTAGTGTACTGTACACCACTGACAGTTCATTAGACAATCTGGTGCGGTATTGTAAAACCATGATTTTGAGCAAAATTATGTGGAATCGCAGTGCGATTTTTTCACAGAACTCAACCCACTTCAAGCGCGAGAGGATAGCTCGTTTAATATTTACAGTCTCCTGCCTCATGAGCAGCTTCAGCAGGATTACATGCGTACGCAGGGGAAGGATATTCAGGTTTGGGTCTCCTTTAAGGGAGCACCACGGGGGGAGATACAGGGGTCCATTTTTAGATTTTTCCATGTGGCTCAGAGGGGGCTTGACCCCACAACCCCGCAGCAGCAGGGCCCAGTTCTCTACCCAGATGGCCCCGGCCTCCATATACGAAATTCGCAGGCCGACATTTGTGGTTCCCGTCTTGCCTCCCAGTTGGAGTTGCCAGCTTTGACTTTTTCCGGCCAAATTGGCTGCAATTTGTCATGGATTTCGCACAGGCTTGTGGGATTGAAAAGCCAACTGGCAGTTTGGCTGTTTGTCACTGTTTTTCTCCCCTCTAAAATCAGGTCAGCATTATTAAAAACCCACAAATTGGCCTAAATAGTGAGACGGGAAACATTTGTGTTTCCTTAGTGGCAAGTTTGTTTTTGGAAGCTGGTTGGCAGTTTCGTATTTTTGTGCGAGGCTTTTTTCCAAAATCAGGAATATCAAACGCTTTTCGGCTGTGTGACGTCATAGAGTTGACCTTTTTGAAAGACAGATGATGTCATGTTGGCTTGAGATTGTGAAATCTGCCTGGTAGCTGTGCTTATTTTGCCACTATTTTGTTACAAAAAAACATTCTAGTTCCATAAATGCATTTACTGATATTGAACCCTCTAAAGCCAGCATAAAGATAGAACATGTTGCCACACAGCTAGATGGTTTTCCACACAGTGACACAGACTTGCACCCTATCTAATCAATTTCATGATAAGTGAAACCATATTCAGTAGTAGTGGTAGTGGTTAAGGTAAATGACTGGGACACGCAAGGTCGGTGGTTCGATCCCCAGTGTAGCCACAATAAGATCTGCACTGCCATTGGGCCCTTGAGCAAGGCCCTTAACCCTGCATTGCTCCAAAGCAAAGTATTATCTCCTGCTTAGCCTAATCAACTGCAAGTTGCTTTGGATAAAAGCATCAGCCAAATTACATGTAATATTCACACAAACATGCACACACGGCCCTCCCCGAAACATATCAGCAGAACGTACTGATGACGCCGGCACCATCTTTTTCTTTGGAGCCAGCCACCCAAAACGTCCTGTTTCCATAGTAGCATCTCTCCTTTTTTTTTTTCTCTACACAGCTGGCTCTTTGAGAATGACACTCTAGTTGCAGTGTTCTGAGGTATTTCACAAGCCGCCATGTAGGGCATTGTTCGCGAGAGACAGGCTGGAAGTCAGGAATAGGGGGTGGGGGTTTCTGCCACAGGGAGTGCTCTTCAAGGCACGGAGATGCACAAGGGTGCCGTAAGAGTTGGCTTCTGCACTGGGTTGGGATTTGAGACCATTTCTTTTCTTTTTTTCCCTCTACCAAGAGATTTCAGGTCAAAAAAATTCAACCTATCAATTTCTCTCTGTTTAGCTCAAAATCAAAGGCTGAAGATATGGTTTATGTTTTTTCACCGTTTAGTTGTCAATGAATGAATGGGCTCGTTACACGCAGTCCACAGTGTGAGCGAACAGGGGGCTGACCGGGGGAGGCTGAAGTGGACATTTAGTGCAGGAAATCACTTGTGCAGTAAGCTTTGGCAGGTTTACTCACTTTCACATCATTAAAGGGGAATGAGCTACGAGCCGCTGGACGACACCTCGCGCTCCGTTCCGTCGGCCGTCTCGGGCACGCCGGGATAATTGACCGTGGAAACAAGCTTGTCTCTTCTCGATGATAAGTGGCCGCTTCAATTAAAAAGGCCGGCCCGAGTCAGGGCCCTGCCGGGAGCGGGCGAAGCCGCCGGCCGCGATCTCCCGGGCGACGGACCCGCAAGTCATTAACTCCCAATCGCGGCGGTGAAGAGAGCCGTTGCTATCGAACGTATGTGGAGACTAATCCATCATTCGGGCAAAGTAGGCTTCATTCCGGCTTAACCTCGACTCAATAGCCCAGCCGGCCTGTGCCTTCAGCTATGTTTCTGCTGTGCGGGGATTACATTTAATTTACACAAATTTGGCAAACGTCGATGCCTTTTGAGGGGAATCGCCTGTATCGGCCATCCGGCTTTCCAGCATTGATTACACGTCGCATAAACACGTGGTATCCAGTCGTTCAAAGGAAATAGAGATAAATGGCCTCCCAGCTTGGGATAATTCCCCCTGTGTGGTCTAGAACACATCATGCTTTGCGTCAGAAAGAAACTCCCCGGTCACACGGATTGGATACGGGGGTTGCCGCGGTTACACAGGGATCCCCGCGGTTACACAGGGAACACAGAGGAACGCAGCGGAAATGCGGGGATCGGCACAGTCACACAGGATGTACACCCGCTGGCCGAGTGGAAGGAGATGTGATTGTGCACGCTGGCTGAGTGTTGGCGCACTGAGGTGAGTTGTGAAAAAAATGAAATAAAAATCATAAAATAACTGGAGCAGAAATGTTCAGGAGCACGAAAGACCACACTGGATCTAATTACATGCCTGCAATTTTCTGCCTTTAAAAATAGACGGAAAAAAACAACAAACATTTTCTCATCTTCACTATTTGCATCATTACTCAAACAGAATTGCAAAAAACAAATAATGTCCCCTGATATTTTTTTTAAAAACATTTTTTAAAGCATTTTCAAATACTTGCTAACCTATATGCTGTACACACTATTTCTAGGGTTTTATTGTAACTAATGATGTCCTGCATCAAAGTGCAATGTATAATTCATTATATTTAGATGAGCTCCATTACTGTCGTTGGGCAGAGCGTAATAAGCTACGCTTGTGCCAGAATATGTTAAAATATTGCTGTGTATCCAGAGGGGAGAACAAAAGCAATTAGCCATTTCACCCTCAATAAATTGATTTTATTTTCAAACTAATATTCTATAGAAAAACTCCATTCATAATGTGACTTCTCTGGGACCTTGTGGATGCAATCCATCAAAGTGTTTACAGGGGACGGAGACACTGCCTGCCTTGAAGAGCGTGTGACCCTGTGAAGTCTCTGTTTTATATGTTCAGAGATGGAGTGCTACTCTCCGCTGCGATAAAGGAGCTCAGCAGCTCCCCGTCCGATGTCAAAACAAGAGGGCGGGCGAGGGAGCGGAGCTCCCAAATTTATCTGACAACAAATCGCGCCCGACAAAAGGCCAACCTTCTCCTCGGCTTCCCCTGATTACATTACATGTCATTTGGATGACACTTTTATCCAAAGCGACTTACAGTTTATTGTGGACCAAGCGGGAGACGATCCTCCCCCGGAGGGTTAAGGGGCCTTGCTCAGGGCCCGGCGGCTGTGCGGATCTTATTGTGGATCGAAACCGCCGACCTTGCGGGCCCCAGTTCACGCACCGTAACCACAATGCAACAGGCCCTGATTGGTTACAATTAAGCCCCGGCCCTTCCATCCCATGACCCCAAAACTGTCGCTGTGGCAACAGTGAGGGCGGCACGCGGCGGGTTTAACGGCGGCAACATCGAGCAGCCATCCCGCTTCTGTTCGCCATTCCTCGCCGTGCTCGGGAAGGCTGGAATTGAATACGTCCCCGGGAGCCAATCAGATGTGTGTTTGTGGGGCTGGCGCAGGAAGCCGTTGCGGGCAACGCTCAGGCAGAGGAGGAAACGGTGCCACTTCATGGCAGCCGCACGCTACAACATCTCCCAGGGCACCGTGGAACGTGTCAGTGCCAACACTGTGAATATCGGCTGTACTTAAGCCTATAGGAATAAAGCAAAGTTTTGCCAACCGTTTAACAATATGGGTGGAAGATCCAGGTCCAGAAGGTAAAACTCTTTCCCGGTGTTTTGTTCCAGTCACCTGGAATTTCGAGACCTTAGAATTATGAGGTTATAACTGAATTTTTTTTACATATTGTTTATACGGCTCTACATATACAGTATGTATGAAGGTTGAAGTTTTTAATTTCTTTAAAAGGTCATATTTGCTTGGAGCCCGTTCACTTTGCAATCTTTGCAAGTTCGATATCTCAAACCCACTCAGTCGGCAGATAGAACCTTATAATTAGCAATGCTCATGGCAGCCCACATGACCTCATTTCTGACCCCTGGATTTTTTTTTTTGGTTAAGCAGAAAAGTGTGGTCAGAAATGATACATTTCACCATGTGCTCTAATATATGGGGTGCCAAATGCAACATGAAACGCTATCTTCTTTATGCTTTCCTACATTAATGATCTTTGAAATGACAGGTGTAAATTATAAATGTGCTATCCCTAAATTATATATACAGTATAAGCTAAATGTTTAAGTATTTAATGGAACCATTGAGCTAAATGTATAGAACATTTAGCCAAATGTACGAAACATTTAGCTAAATGTATGAATCGTTTAGTTAAATTGAATCAAATGTATTAAACATTTAAGCAATGACAAAACTCACATTCGCTGTAATGTGCTGAAATTAGTATGGGATAGTTTCCCAACTTATCCTATGTATCAGTATTAGCCATTGATATGACTGTATTTTGATATTCAAAAGCACAGACAGCACTGAAAGCAGTGAAGTATTATTTTTGTATTGTAAGTATTGTATTCTTTTTTTATATCTTCACTGAGAGCACTGTGACCACCAATATTTCCTTAGCCCAAGGTATTTTGGGGAGGTGTTATGTGAATGGGAAAATATTTCTTAACAAGTTAATGAGAATGTGTAAGCCAATCACAACAGTGGATGGTGACCGAAAGCCAATCACAAGCAAGTAAACAACCGTGGCGCACCCGGAAGGAATGAGACCGCGGCCAGAAGGAAGGAGGAGTGAAGGCCATCGTAAACGTATATAGGAGGATGTGTTAAAGTTTATTGTTGGGTTCATCTGCGGACACCACGGCTCTTGCGATTGGTTAGTATCTGATGGAATAAAAGCCTATTATTCACTACTTTGCCGCAAGACTCCTGATTATAAGGATTGGACTGTATATTTTGAATTCGGACTAATACGACGCTAGCATTTCGCGAGAGGCAAAGCGAGGCGCTCACCCGTGGCTTCGACCATCCCCTCCAGGATGACCACGATCTCGAACTCCTCCTTCTCGATCTGCGCCTGCGACATCTCCCAGAAGGGGCTCTTCTCGTTGATCTCGTGCGAGATGATGAGCGGCGACACCAGGAAGAGGCGGTCGTCGCCGGTGTCGAAGCCGATGTTGATGTCGGTCTGGTTGAGCGGGATGAACTCGCCCTCCTTGGTCTGCTGCGAGCGGATGAGCTTGGCGCGGATGGAGGCCTCCACGATGTGCGAGTTCCGCAGGTCGCCCACGCGGAACATCAGGCACAGCTTGCCGTCCCGCACCGAGATCACCGCCTTGTGGGAGAACATCAGCGTCTCCGCCCGGTTCTTGGGCTGCGAGATCTTCACGAACATGCAGCCCACCATCATGGCGTTGACGATGGAGCCCAGGATGGCCTGCACCAGCAGCAGGACGATGCCCTCGGGGCACTTCTCCGTGATGACGCGGTAGCCGTAGCCGATGGTGGTCTCCGTCTCGATGGAGAAGAGGAAGGCCGAGACGAAGCCGTTGAGGTTCTCCACGCAGGGCGTCCAGCCCTCCTCGTCGGCGTGCAGCAGGTCGCCGCGGATCAGGGCGATGAGCCACCACAGCAGGCCGAAGAAGAGCCAGTTGACCACGTAGACCAGGGTGAAGATGAGGAAGCTGAGGCGCCAGCGCAGGTCCACCAGCGTGGTGAACAGGTCGCTCAGGTAGCGGTAGGTCTCCTGCACGTTGCCGTGGTGCACGTTGCACTTGCCGTCCTTCTGCACGTAGCGCTGGCGCACCTTCTTGGCCGGCTCGGCGATCAGGTGGGTGCGCTCCGTGGAGATCTGCGCCTCTCTCAGGTGCTTGGGAAGCTTTTTCACCTGCGGAGACAAAAGGGTGTGTGCTTCATCAGCTCGCGCTTCAGCAGACAGCCGTATCCAAGGTGACAGCTTATATTTTCTGTAATATTAACGGATGTAATTCACCCACTCTGCTCAAAGCCTCATTTAATTAACTCAATTTTCATACTATTAACATAATTTGCTCAAGGGTACAATGTCAGTGCCCTTGTCCAACCACCATGGCTTCGGCTCGGTGAAGAGAGACTCCACTCTGCTGGTGAAGCGACACAAACACATTTTGTGCAACATTGGCTCAGGCTGTAAGAGCAGTCGTCTCATTGGCTGAGGCGGTAAGAGCAGTCTTCTCATTGGCTGAGGCGGTAAGAGCAGTCGTCTGGCAGTCGGAGGGATGCCAGTTCTATCCCACCCTGGGTGTGTCGAAGTGTCCCTGAGCAAGACCCCCAAACGCTCCTGACAAGCTGGTCGGTGCCTTGCATGGCAGCCAATCGCCGTTGGTGTGTGAGTGTGTGTGTGTGTGTGTGTGAATGGGTGAATGAGAAGCATCAATTGTACAGTTCTTTGGATAACGGCGCTATATAAACGCCGACCATTTATTCTAGTTTTTTTTTTGTGAGTGAAATCACCACAGCTGGCATCACACATCTAGGCAGTGCGGAAACATCACCAACATGTGCTACACCTAGGGGGGTACTGCGTGCCTCTGTCTGCCCGATCCGTCAGTCCTCAGGGGCCTACCCAAGGAATGGTCAGGTCGTGCCAAGTGACCGAACTCTGCATCCACGTTGCTGCTTCATGTAAACGGAAATGCTCCCTGCTCCTCCATTCTATTTAATGCACAATATGTACATTGTATATGTACGTATGGGCTGGGGGTGGGGGTGGGGGTGAGGATGGGGGTGGGGGTCAGTTACGGAGCGTTGCCCTGTGACCGTATTTGCATCACGTTGTCACCCCCGGAGGCGTTTGCACCAAAGAAAAAGCTTTAAAAACCCGATCGTTTCATTTTTTGTGACGTTTGCCCCTGTCTCTGAAACGCTGATCTGAGTCCACCTGCGCTTCCACGGGCATTGCAGCGCAGTGCAGCCTGCGTGTTTAGATGCGGCTCAGGCTTGTGTTGAGAATGCATCCATCTTCTGCTCCTGCGGATTCTGCTCGCTGATTTGCCTTTAAAACGAGGCCT
>NC_083772.1:4108463-4113463 GCF_963514075.1 Conger conger
TTGAATTGGGAGGCGATAGAGACCCAAGGTGAGATCTTGCAGTATGTTCTCACACATCTCTGTGATGAATGATACTGAGGTCAGAGCGCTGACAGGGAAATGCATGCGCATGAAAAAATGTTCTGATGGCACTACTTAATCATTCGTTCTGGACAGGATCTTGGCTTATCGCATAATGCTGGTTTTTTTTTTTTGCCTGATTGTTACATGACATCACATTAATGGCATTTGGCAGACGCTCTTATCCAGAGTGACGTACAGTTGATTAGACTTAGCAGGAGGCAATCCTCCCCTGGAGCAATGCTGGGTTAAGGGCCTTTCTTAAGGGCCCAACGGCTGTGCAGATCTTATTGTGGCTACACCGGGATTAGAACCACCGACCTTGTGTGTCCCAGCTCATTTACCTTAACCACTACGCTACAGGCCGCCGATGTCCTTGACTTAGACTAAAGCTTTGACCAAGACTGCACTTTCTCCTCAATTGTTCTCCTGAACATTTTGTGACTTTAAAGGTCTTCCTGTTCTAGCCATTTTTTTTTGTTCCATTAGTTACTTTCTCTACCCTGCAGGTGGAAAAAAAAAAAAACGAAACAAAGAAAACAAAAACAAACAAAGCATATCACGCGGTACTGTCAGCTAGCTGACGTTAGGGAAAGGCTGCCCGGGTGCCTGGGTGCTTCAGTGCACACTGCTCTGATCTGGGCTCTCACCCACTTCACAACGTGCGTGAGGATACTGGCAGCCGAACGGCAGAAGGCTCAAATGTCATACAAACAAGGGCTCGTACACGGTGCTTATCTTGTAGCTCTGAGGAGGTAACAGGCCTTTATCTCAGTGACAGAAAGTTTTAGCAGCGTCACGAGGAGCGCTTGATAACGCATCCAATTTGCTCGAAACTCAACTGTCACGTTCAGGGGGGGGGAGATTAATCACAACTCTTCCCGCAAAGCGGGGGGGGGGGGGGGGGGGGGGCACGGCCTAATCTCCTCTGTGAGACGCAATCTCTTAGCATGTTTCCATGGTTACTTTTCAACCGGGATCGAAAAAAACCGCAAATGGAATTTTAAATTCGCCGAAGTGCCCCGGATTAGACGGAGAAAGTGAATAAGAGCCCTTCTTCCGGGGACCCGACTGCGGCGTTTGAGCAGATGGCTGGCGTGGGGTTTAATTGTCTCAAACGGTTTGTGTGGAATTTTCCCTGCGTCAGCATCTCTGCACTGTCCCTCCCAGCCTCACCGAGAATTTGCATCCATCGATACTAATTATTACAAGGAGGCCGCCACTGGGGATTGCTAATTACTGCAACGATAACACTACCGGGGATAACACTATCGGGGATAGCTAAGCTGGTCTACGGGGACATGCAGGCCAAGGGTTTTTTTTTTTCCTTAAATTGCACTTTCCTGAAATATTATTAATCCGTGTCGAAAGCCTGGGCCAATGTCACAGCACAGGCACTTAATTTGCAAAACTGATTTTTTCAAATGTTCTCGTTTTCAGGTGCGGAGAAAGGCCTGGTACCATTTCTGCTTCATGAACCAAACACGCTGTACCTGCAGGCAGCCATGCTCCACTCAGTCACTGTGATGCTATAGACCCACCGAGAGCAGCGATGTGACCGGAGGGAGATGGTTCGTACCCTGATAATAACCGTGAGAATATAGGTGCTCCTGACCCCTGCCTGGCAGCAGGCAGTTCTGTCCGGGTCGAGCAGCTTCGGGCGGCGGTGCGCCCAAAACATGCTGAGAAACTACGGCTCTGTCGCTCAAATCACGGTCCGTAAGGGCTGAGCACTGCTGCTTTTCCAGCCTTCCGTTACCTGCGAGTCAGGTGTGAAGACTGTGTCTGGCCAATCAGTAGGCTAATAGCACTAATGGTTCCGTTAATTACCTGTGGGAGACACGAACAACCTGGGCTTGATTTGGATTCAAGGGCCAGATTTGAGTTTTTATAAATCAAGCAATGAAGGTTCCCTGCCACAGACCGGGCACCAAAGAGTCACTACCCAATCGGGCATCCTGCAGCAACAGCAGGAGCAGCAGCAACCCCCCCCCCCCCCCCTCAGAACAGCCCCCCACCCTCCCCCGCCACACGTAGCCGTGCCTCGGTCCTATCTGCATTCCCTCCGCATACAGGACACCTGGAGGTCAGTCAGGGGCGAAGGACTTAAAATACGACGGGGGGGGCGAATGTGCCGGCGTGCTTGGCGCCGTGCCCAAACGGGGTTTTTCGTTTCCAATAAGCAGCCCTTCAGCCGCGAGGGCACCGCTCCACTGCCACCGCTCCCAGATCACCTTCCCCGCCCCCGCCCCCTGAGACCTGCCTGCGGGCCTGGAGGGACCATTAGCCTGCACCAATCACAACGCTTGGGAGGGGGGGCTGAACCAATGACAACGCTGGGGAGGGGGGGCTGAACCAATGACAACGCTGGGGAGGGGGGGCTGAACCAATGACAACGCTGGGGAGGGGGGGCTGAACCAATGACAACGCTTTGGGAGGGGGGGCTGAACCAATGACAACGCTGGGGAGGGGGGGCTGAACCAATGACAATGCTCGGGAGGGGGGGCTGGACCAATGACAACGCTCGGGAGGGGGGGCTGAACCAATGATAACGCTGGGGAGGGGGGGCTGAACCAATGACAACGCTGGGGAGGGGGGGCTGAACCAATGATAACGCTGGGGAGGGGGGGCTGAACCAATGACAACGCTGGGGAGGGGGGGCTGAACCAATGACAACGCTGGGGAGGGGGGGCTGAACCAATGACAACGCTGGGGAGGGGGGGCTGAACCAATGACAACGCTGGGGAGGGAGGGCTGAACCAATGACAACACTGGGGAGGGAGGGCTGGTGGTGGTGGGGGGGGGGGATTGACACAGCGACGCAGCCTGGATGGAGAGTCTAAGAATAACCGCTGGAGACTGACCCGCACACCTCCCCGCGCGCGGCGCGTCACCCTGCCTGGCGCCAGCGGGCACACAGCATTCCCCAGAGAGGCAGCCTCAGCTCCCCGCGGTCACATTGAGGGACGCGAGGCGAGCCGGGGTGGAATGACACCCCACTGGATGTCGGGGGCGCAGGGACGGATGCCGGCCGGGGGGGTTGGGGGGTGGGGTGGGGTGGTGGAGGTCACGGAGACAGGCCGCCTGCCCCTTCTCACGCTGGCACGCCGCCTATCGAGAGTCATGCCGGGGCAGAGCCCGCATACCTCAGGTCTGTCTTGGCTCTGGGTCGGTGTTTGCTGATGGAGGGGAGCAGACTGCACCACAGGGCGGCGGGGGACTCTGCTCAGCTTCACCCCTCTTCAGTCTCGCCTGTAGGGGCGGCCTGTAGCGTAGTGGTTAAGGTGCATGACTGGGACACGCAAGGTCGGTGGCTCTGATCCCGGTGTAGCCACAATAAGATCCGCACAGCCGTCGGGCCCTTGAGCAAGGCCCTTAACCCTGCATTGCTCCAGGAGAGGATTGTCTCCTGCTTAGTCTAACCAACTGTACGTCGCTCTGGATAAGAGCGTCTGCCAAATGCCATTAATGTGATCTAATGTAGTCTTTGAGCTCTCTGCAGAGGCTTATATTCTGTAAAATGTCATAGGTACTCATAGGTACTCGGTTAGAGTTGAACTAACCCCGGACATTTCACTGCGCATCCGTCAGCAGATAGCCTGCCTGCTGTGTCCCTGTCCCTGTAAGACAAGACAAGCCCCAGCGGGCTGGTGAACTGGGGGTGACTCCCCTTCAAAAAGCCCGATCCCCTCTGAGGGTAATGTGATAAGAAAGGCAACCTGTTCTACCCGGGACATGACTGAGTAAGCTCAATTAGTCCCAACTCCTTTTAATAGCCCGGCGGTCAGATCGAACAGCACGGCCGTCTCATTACATTACATTGCATTACATTAACAGCAACGTACAGTTGCAGGAGACAATCCCCCCCTGGAGCAATGCAGGGTTGAGGGCCTTGCCCGAGGGCCCGACGGCTGTGCGGATCATATTGTGGCTACACCGGGGATCGAACCACCGACCTTGCGGGTCCCAGTCATGTACCTTAACCAAGACTGCCCATGCATGAATTTCCAGGAGAGAAGGTGGGCGAAAGGGGACAGCCTCCAATGAATAGCAAGTGACTCCTCCCTCTTGGAAAGGCTGTTAATAATAATAATAATTAGAACATAGTTATTACTGATACAGCAGCAGTGTCGTGTAATGGTCAGGGAACTGGAACGATAACTCTAGGTTCCATTCGCACGTGAAACACTGCTGCTGTGCCCTTGTGAAAAGTACTTAGCCTGTCCTGAACTGCTTCTTTAAATATCCAGCTGTGTGAAAGGATAGTTACGTGAAACATGTCAAATGCGTATGCGCCTCTGGACGAGAGCACCTGACCACTGCCTAAATGTAGACGTACCACTGTCGATTAGAAAAATACTGTAAGCCATTAATAATGCGATTATAAGGAAAGAAATCCGATGGTTGCAACGGCTTATGGGTATGAAACAGGAGAGCGTGTTCTGTATGGGTGGATGGTGAAGCCATAACGTGCACACTGAGCAGAACTTCCTGTTCAGATGAGCTGTGATGTCAGAGGTGGTGATCAACCCCCCCCCGCCCCCCCCCCAGCCCTCTGCACTCAGTCCCCCGGCCCCCACAGAATAACAGCTGACCCTGAATTTAAGCTTTGCCAACCCCCCCCCTCCCCCCGGTAGAAACGGTGATAGCCGCTCTCTCTCTCTCTCTCTCTCGCACCTGGCAGTGCAGAGGGCTTTGCCAAACCCGCGCAGGGAATGCGGAACAGGAAACCCTGGCAGAAAAAGGGAGATCTCCGTGCGGATTGTTCTGGGCACGAGAAGCTCATCTCACACCCCCTCCTTCAATGAGCAGGAAGGTAGCAGCTTTTACAACAGACTGTTTCGTGGACCAAGTGTCCTTCCATCGATTTACAGGCAACAGCAGAACAGCGTGCGCGCAAATCCCGGGCTTTCCGCTGCAAACGGCCCGTGATCCAAGAT
>NC_083772.1:4120963-4153463 GCF_963514075.1 Conger conger
TGTTGTCTTTAGGGTAAAGAAATGACCCACCACTATGTTTAACAGCAGAAAAACCCTCTTAATGATCTTTTTTCAACTTGAAATTTGATGACAAAGTTTGTGATGAGTGACAGGTTGTTTGAAAGATTTAAAATTCAATGAAGCTGCTTTGGGCGGCACAGATGGTGCAGTGGGTAGCACTGCCGCCTCACAGCAAGGAGGTCCTGGGTTCGAATCCCCGTCGGCCGGGGCCTCTCTGTGCGGAGTTTGCATGTTCTCCCTGTGTCTGCGTGGGTTTCCTCCGGGTACTCCGGTTTCCTCCCACAGTCCAAAGACATGCACGTTAGGCTGATTGGAGAGTCTAAATTGCCCGTAGGTATGAGTGTGTGAGTGAATGGTGTGTGTGCCCTGTGATAGACTGGCGACCTGTCCTGGGTGTATTCCTGCCTTTCGCCCAATGTATGCTGGGATAGGCTCCAGCCCCCCTGCGACCCTGATCAGGATAAGCGGGTTCAGATAATGGATGGATGGATGGATGGATGAAGCTGCTTTGTTTTAGGGGTTTAGTGAAGGCGAGAACAAGGGGGAGTATACAAAATGTTAAGACTACACAAAGGGTTAATTCACTGTGCAATGTGGAATTATGACAACATAATCTGTCGCACGGAGAGTGATGTAAAATTCACTTGGCTGGTGCAACTCTGCTCAGGCAAACTATGTAATTGTATCCTCAACCGAGGGGATTCCCCCCCCAAGCGATTCAGTTCAGCCTCCGCACCAGTCACACGCACGTTGCACGTGCACGTAATCCAGTCATCTCCGTTTACGGATGTCACAGTCACACGAATCAGAACCGAAAGGATGAGACTCCATGTCAGTTTTTGCCGTCGACACTGTTCTAAAAACATCTAAACCGTGTCACATTTGAGGAAAAAAATTAGAACTGGGCCACTTTCAGCTGCAGTCTGAATGTAGCCGTGGACTTCAAATATAGCCCTGTAGCACACGGGTGCAGATCAGAGAGTAAGGGCCACACAAAATTACTCATTTAGAGAGATAGGCATGTGCATATGCGTGACTGCGCGTGTGTGCACGTGAGACTATGTTTGTGTGTGTGTGTGTGTACATACGTGTATGTGCATGTGTGTGTGGGTGACTGTGTGGTGTCAGCATGCTTGCGCATGTGTGTGTGTGCATGTGTGGGTGACTGTGCGTGTGTGTGTGTATGTGTGTGTGCGTGTGAGTGTGAGTGTGCGTGTGTGTGCGTATGCATGTGAGAAAGAGAGGTTTGCGTGTACCATGGGATGTATCATCTGTGCATTAACCGTTCTAGTCATCTTCCCACACAAATACAGCATTTTTCCGTGTGTTTGCGTTTGAATTTGAGAGAGCATACTCTAAGGGGACGTAAGCTGGGCCGGTTAAATTATCTCCAAGCTGCAGAGAAACAGACCTGAACCGGCTGGACCACAGTGTGGCCGAACGAGGGATGAATGACTTTACTAACCACTCCTCCTTCCCTCTTAGCCCCTTCTTCTCTCCGTTTTTAACACACCCTGCCCCACCGCTTGGCTCATCAGTGCAGCGTGATAGGCCAAATCTCTCACCAGAGTTGGCTCATCAGTCCAGCGTGATAGGCCAAATCTCTCACCAGAGCATACATAAATGTCAGGCAACTGAGCCATTACGCACGCCAAGGAACCAGAGCCAAGCAGGCCGTGAAAATTCCCAGGAATGCCAAGAAAGACCTGATCACACACACGAAGGGCCCGAAAGAGACAAGGAGAGTGGGGAGGAAGAGAGAGAGAGAGGAGGAGAAAGATATCAAGGGAAACACAGAAGGAAGAGTGAGAGAAAGTGCAAGCATTAATTAAAGAGGCTTTCAGACAAACCTCCAACTCAATGGCTGTCCTCTACAAAAAAAACAAAAAACAAGAGAGAGGTAAATCTGTGCTGAGTTATGGGAACCCTTTCAGACTGCTAATAAAATTCAGTGATATCAAGACTTTGATGAATGAGTCCCTGCACTTCCTTATGGGATTTTAATGTATATTCAGACCCTGAATTATTAAGGATAAAACAACACGTGTGCAATCGCGCTTGAAGTAAACTATTATTTTTAAATTTTAGATTACACCAAGACCAAATATCTTCCTTGCAAAACAAAGAAAGAAAGAAAGATAATCACGGGCATAGATCAAAAGGAAAGCGAGCTTGTGTGAGTGTAGTATATAGCTGCTTAGGGAGATAAACCCCAACAGCAGGTGTGCTTATTCATCCCTGGTTTCATGTAATGCAGATCGGACTGTATACTGCAGAACTAAAGCAGCCTATAAAAGTGTTTGCTCAATGGGCTTGACATATATAAAGTAATACTACTACTACTACTACTACTACTACTACTACTACTAGTACTACTACTACTAGTACTACTACTACTACTACTACTACTAGTGCTACTACTACTACTACTACGAATAATAATACATTCATTAATTAATTTGTTCGTTCATTATCCTAACCCGCTTATCCTGAACAGGGTTGCAGGGTGGCTGGAGCCTATCCCAGCATACATTGGGTGTATACACCCTGGACAGGTCGCCAGTCCATCGCAGGGCACACACGCCATTCACTCACACACTCATACCTATGGGCAATTTAGACACTCCAATCAGCCTAACCTGCATGTCTTTGCACTGTGGGAGGAAACCAGAGTACCCGGAGGAAACCCACACAGGCACGGGGAGAACATGCAAACTCCGCACAGAGAGGCCCCGGCCGACGGGGATTCGAACCCAGGACCTCCTTGCTGTGAGGTGGCAGTGCTACCCACTGCACCATCCGCACCGCAATAATAATAATAATAATAATAATAATAATAATAATAATAATAATAATAATAATAATAATAATAATAATAATAATGGCGGCACGGATGGTGCAGTGGGTAGCACTGCCGCCTCACAGCAAGGAGGTCCTGGGTTCAAATCCCCCCTGGCGACCTGTCCAGGGTGTATTCCTGCCTTTCGCCCAATGTAGGCTGGGATAGGCTCCAGCCCCCCTGCAACCCTGTTCATGATAAGCGGGTTCAGATAATGGATGGATGGATGGATAATAATAATAATAATAATAAAACTGATGAGACGGGTCTGTGGGAGTGGTTAATGGTCAGCGTGAAATATGATTGATGATACACTTCAGCCAATCACGGCTCTGGCTCCGATTCCCTGGGTTGGTCAGGGTGCGACCTGCAGCAATGGGCTCTTTCCTACTTCCAGAGGCATCATCGTCTCACGAGGGCACGGCACACGGCTGGAGACATGTCGGGCCCCGCGCTCCAACCCAACCCGAGCCTAAGACATGCACTTCCACTGGGTCCCGGAGGACCTCTTTAATTATGAATCGATTGTGTTGACGGGAGACTCAACGGTTTCTCTTCGATAAATCAATTTTTGCCGACGCGGCAAAATTCCTTCTAGTCTTACTCTGTCAGTGCCGCTCTTAAAAGTCAGCTCCTGGCGTCTTGGAGGTAAAAACGTAGGGCTGGGTGAGATTCCGAAGCTCCACTAATGATTACGACTTTCATCTATTATTAAAGCCTGCTACGTATCAGTATTTTACCCAGGAAGAAGCATGGGATGGAACGCATCTACTAGCGACTGGGACATGATGAAATGATAAATAATTTCATAGCTTGTACCCACTTGTTTTATACTGATGCATTATTCATTTGCGCCTTTTGCGACCCGATGCTTGTTTGTCCCACAGTTCAGGGGTTTCTCTATGTCCCCCTTGATGATACATGACTACAAATCAAACGGATGCATTAAAGGAGAGATTTGCAGCAGAATTCGATCTTATGCATTAAATATGCATGTTATGAGGAAGTGTCTCTGATCATTTGTTGGATGCAAGAAAAGCGATAGTATATGTTTCTATATACTATAGCCATATGCAGAATGCAATATTCTGGCATCTTATAAATGTTCCCCTATTGCGTAAATTTTGTCAACAAAACTATTGTAGATTGCTTACTGCTGATTGGGGTGTTGCCCCAATGGAAACATAAAAAAGAGGTCTGCACTGTGCCTGGGAGATGAACACTTTCAACGGCCAAGATGTTCCCCAGTTCTAGCCTATTGTGATTGGTGTTAAGGTTGCATGTACTGCTCTGGAATCAGTCTGAGTTTGCCGGGGGTGTGGGAGGCAGACCTGCAGGCGCTGAACGAGGAACTTGTTCCCCTGCATTACGTGTCCTGTAATTGCGTTCCTCTTGCATTACATGTCCTGTAATTGTGTTCCCCTGCATTACATGCCCTGTAATTGTGTCCCCCCTGCATTACATGTCCTATAATTGTGTCCCCCCTGCATTACATGTCCTGTAATTGTGTCCCCCCTGCATTACATGTCCTGTAATTGTGTTCCTCTTGAGTTACATGCCCTGTAATTGTGTTCCCCCTGCATTACATGTCCTGTAATTGTGTTCCTCTTGAGTTACATGCCCTGTAATTGTGTTCCCCTGCATTACATGCCCTGTAATTGTGTTCCCCCTGCATTACGTCCTGCAATTGTGTTCCTCTTGAGTTACATGCCCTGTAATTGTATTTCCCCTGCATTACATGCCCTGTAATTGTGTTCCCCCTGCATTACATGCCCTGTAATTGTGTCCCCCCTGCATTACATGCCCTGTAATTGTGTTCCTCTTGAGTTACATGCCCTGTAATTGTGTCCCCCCTGCATTACATGTCCTGTAATTGTGTTCCTCTTGAGTTACATGCCCTGTAATTGTGTCCCCCCTGCATTACATGTCCTGTAATTGTGTTCCTCTTGAGTTACATGCCCTGTAATTGTGTCCCCCCTGCATTACATGTCCTGTAATTGTGTCCCCCCTGCATTACATGCCCTGTAATTGCGTTCCTCTTGCATTACATGTCCTGTAATTGTGTTCCCCTGCATTACATGCCCTGTAATTGTGTCCCCCCTGCATTACATGCCCTGTAATTGTGTTCCCCTGCATTACATGTCCTGTAATTGTGTCCGCCCTGCATTGTCCTGTCCGTCCGGCATGCCTGTGCAATATCTCTGTTATGTGCTTCCGATGACTGTACATTGTTCATTCGCTCTTGAAGACGTCCTGTCCCAAGAGCAGCATGAACAGCTCACGTGATGCATTCTGGCCAGCTATGTGAGTGCAGGCTGATACATTTCAACCATTTCACAATGACTTTCTCAAGGGTGCTGTTGTTTTCCTCAACCAGGGATTTCAGCCTACGCTGTTACAGGAAGAAGCCCATCCAATTAAGACATATTTGTCTGACTGCACTGTTCAGTAGCCGAATATTTGCCTCAATATTTCACTGGGCAGAAGCAGGGGGAGGTTAGGCAACAGGGCTGGGTAGTACCATTTTACTCTTAAGCATGGTACCCTAATCTGAATTTCATTTGGTTAGTGAATCTTGAATCATCTCTGATAGCTGCGCACACCCGCTCTGTCATGAAGGGCAGATGAGTCGCCTGCCGAACACAGGATTATACTCCTTATATAAACAAAGGGTGGTGGGGCCCTGCCCCCATCAAAAATGACAAAAGTAGGCTTCGGGGTCCGAGATGGGTGCACAAGATGAAAAATACTAATATATTTTTACATCTTCGGGGGATTGATATGAAGCAATATACGCTCACTGAGCACTTTATTAGGAACACCATGGTAAGAATATCCACTTTGCCCCCTTGTGGTTGAGTCGTCGACGTCTCAAATTATTGCTGTGCTGGTATTTATATCTTTTTTAAAGAACTGCAACGTAATGAAACTGCAAAACGCAAAGTGGAAGGGGCTAATTGTCTGGCCCCGTGTTTCTGTCCCATAATTTGTTTCTGTGTATTTCACCCACTTATATGTTTTCACTCTATTAAATGTCCTTGTTTCATCAGTTTCCTGTTGCTCTTCTTAAAGGTACAATTGGTTATTTTGAACTTCTAATGGTCAAGAGAAGAATTGCAGTAACAAACACACACAAACCACAACACTGTTTATCCCTCCCCCTTCTCTATGAATGCGCTGAAGTTGAAACGTCATTGGCTGTGGCAATTAGAACCAATTTTCAACCAATGAGCTTGAATTATTGTTCAGTTATAGATGTTTTGGTACAGAGTGCCGGCCCCTCAACTGCATATTTTGAACCCGAATATAAGGACTATAAACACAGGCAGAGGGTGAGTCAACATGTAAGTGAGCCTTTTTCAACGATAGGAAGGGATTTACAATGGTCTTGTAACAATATTCTAACACAAAAATCTTACCTATTGTTTAAGCTTCCTTGTTCATGGACAAGAAGCTTGCTTAGGGTAATTTCAAAGTCTAAAAACCTTAATGTGTTGGCTCAGGACTTTCTGATGCTAAACAATCAGTTGATAGACAGTCGTTTAAAAGACGTTTAGCAAAACTCCCTGAAACTCATCAAAATCAACGTGGTTATATACACTGTAACGCATATAACCACGCCTTACAACAGTCAACGTGTCAAACCTCTAAGTGGATAGGCTTCAGTAGCAGAAGACCGACACGTTTAAAAAAAGAAGTCCAATAAATACCTAATAGTGCTTAATGAATGTAAACTGTGCTTAATAGCTGCATGTCTTATGTAGTTCAGTCATGCTTAGTAGACACCTACACAAAGTAGACATGCTTCCAACTGCCATTGCATTACAGCTTGGAGGGAGCGTGGGAAAATGCTATTGATGTGGGGCACATAGCAACAGATTAGTCATTACAAGGGGCCATGAGGTGAAGATATCTGGGAACCCCTAGTGCAGAGTATACTTCTTTTTGCTATTGTAACCGCAGCGATATGTGATATATTCGTGAGCTACATGCATGTACGTGCCAGAGAACAGACCCACTGGAGCGAGACAATGTGGTTTCTGGGTCCGAGGATTAATGCGCTCTCACCCATTCTTAGCAGCATCAGCATCACGTTACTCTGCGAAATAATGAAATAAGGGAAATAAACAAATTACAGAAACTCCCAACGACCTGGCCTAGTGCGCTCTTCCACGCTCGCTGAGACGGGCGGCATCAATTTTCAGCTTTGTGAAAAGTCCCGATTGAATGAAGCCCTTCCCCCTGAATGGCGTGTAATTACGCCGTTGAAGGATAAGAAGCCGGGGGCCAGACACACTGCACCTGAGGGCTTTGTGCTTCAGACGAAAGCCGAGTCCAGGGCTTTCAGTGGTACCAAGCGGGGCGATGGAATGTGACAAGCGCTGCCTGGAATCACGCTTTTACACGGAGGGTGTGTGTGTGCCCCCCGCAGACAGGTGGTACCTCTCACCCCACCCACACACCTTGACCAAAACCTGAAATCAGGCTTTACATGGAGTGTGTGTGTGCCCCCCGCCACCCCAACCCCCAGACAGGTGGTACCCCCCCCCCCCCCCTCCACCCGTCTGACCTTGACCAAAACCTGAAATCTGAATCATTTTCATCATCGGTCCCTGTGCCACCCTCAGCCACAGGAACCCCATTCATAATTAAGCCAGTCATACCAGCTCATTCATAATGAAAGGCACCCATGTTAAGCGTGGGCTGGCTCTGTTCTGAGGGTCTGTTGTGGGTTCATGCCGGAAAAAAAAACCAAAAAGAAAACGAACAGGACGCTGAACGTTCGGATTGGTCAGCGTGAGGGAGGAAAGCCAAATGCGATGGGGAAAGAGCGACGTCCCGTTGGAAGAGCTGAACCCTTCGGGGAATTTCGAGCACGGCGTGACAACGGGAGGGTTCAGCGTCAGTATCAGAAGAGAGGGCACATCCAGGCTTGCACAAAACCAAAATGCAGGAAAATGCGATGACACAAGAAAACGGACGCTCGGCAGAAACGTGTCAGCGGCTCAGGAGACGGAAATGAATTAACCAATCATGCAGGAGATGCAAGAAGCCCGATTACTCAACCCTTATTAGGAACGAGCACTTTCATAAATAACCATGAACTGGGGAAAAGGAGCTCTATTGTGAAAGGATTTTAGCTGATGGGGATTAATTGCATGCTTGTTTGTTTGCTTGTTTTTATAATGCCTGCGGCAAAGGTTTAACAGGAAGTTTTTTGTTTTTTTTTTTGGTGCTCATCCGCTCAGAGAATGAAAATATATAAATATAAACTGAATGGGCTGATATTTAAAGCTGGAATAGTTTTTTTTTGGACATAATGATACGTTAAATATTATCAGACTGGGGCGCAGTGATAATCTCTAAACGGCAACCGTAACAGAACAGAAGCAAGTGCCAAGGAAACACCTTTTTTGTAAACGTTTGCACTTTATCAACCTGCTGCCTCGGAGGCCAGGAAACTCACCTTTTTGTTTGGCCTTATTCCTGACCCAACAGCAGCTTGTGAGCTTCTGATACGTATGTGTGGTTCACCATCAGCAAGCCAAAGGGGTCGAAGTAGTGATGTCTGTTTCAAATGTGCTGTTAAATCTTCACAACAAATCTACAAATCTTCTGTATATGGCTTCTTCAGACATTCTATGCTTGGGATGGGGGGAGGGGAGGTTATTTCTCTATGCATTGTTCTAAATGGCCTTTGAAACTCAATAAATATTGTATGAGATAAAAGTCTGGAATTATTCAAGATGCTTTAAGCAGTCTCATGTCTAATGCAAATGCTGAAAAATGGAACATGTGAACATATGCTGGCCATCCCATGAACTTGGCACTGTCTCTGGAAATGGAGCGATTGCAATACAGCAAGACATTGGGCTGATGAGCTTCAGAGGAATGGACCATCTTCCTTAGCTCAAATGACTAGCCGGTTAGCGCCGAGACGAGACGTCCTCGCCAAAACAAAATTCAGAAAGCCGCAATTCACGGAGAAGCAACAATCACCAAGGCGTCGGAAAGACGCCAAAATGACAGGTTGCTTTAAAAACATCAAGCAGCCGTCAGCTGTTACAGAGGAGGACAAGCTAAACACGTGGTAAGCTACCCCAACACCCTATTGTGCGCACACAAAGACACCCAGATAGGTCATTATGGTGCCACCGAGAGAACTCTCAGAAGGATACATGTTTGGAAGGTAATATGTGTCCTTTGTCACGACAGTGACCCCCTCAACAATAGGTGTGAATGACCAGGAGCTCACACCTGATTCATACAGTACTTTGCTGGCAGATTTCGGCACATCCCTCGCGCGCCCCTACAATGGGGATGAAACGTATTATACCCAGGAGAGACTTAAATTTTGACCTAGGCCATGGGCTCTTCAGAAAAAACTAATTCTTGTGACTAACCCATTTATCCAGGGCGAGCAGGAGGGGATGTCCTCTGAGCTGAAAGGAGCCCGGTGATTATGTGATTATGAAAGTCGGCCGCGTCAGCCGCGGCAGCTTCTGTGCCCTCTGCCGAATCGCAACCGTCACACACGCGTGCCCTCTGCGGAACCGCGCCGCTTGTCACCTCCGTGTCATTAATGAGCCACATCATGGCGTGGGCACGAGGGAATGCTTCTCCTGCGGGTGAACACACGAGCTGGCTACTTAAAAAAAAGGGCCTTATTTTAACCCGCAACATGGCGCATGCCGGCATTTGTGTCAATAACAAACACTTGCACACCTTTAAATCTTGATTGTGTGTGTGTGTGTGGGGCAAGAATAGGGAAAGGGGGGGGGGGGGGGGGTGTGTAATAGGGGTATGGGGGGGAGGGTTAGAGTAGTCCTGGATAAAAGGGTTTTGTGGGGTAAACACCGTTACACTGAATTGGGGGGGGAGTGGTTGGAGGAAAGGCTGTTTTTGTGTGTGTGTGTGTGTGTGTGTGTGTTTGTGTGCACTCAGATAGATTGCTCAAACAGGTTTTGGTCCTCTGACGAAATCTATAAAAAGCCACAGGTGCAGCATTGGTGGTGAGAAAAAGTTCTACTGCTACTCTTCTAAGGACACACCTCCGCGTACACATACTCCTACGCTGCCGTTGCAGTGAGCCTGTAGCGAGAGGAAGGGATCCACGTCCGCCCCCGCTACTTCTGCAGAGTACCTCTGCCCTTCTCCTGAGCCAGGTAAGCTCCACGTGCGCCGGTACCCTCTCCTTTCACGTCTCTCGACACATTCTAGCGCTCGCGGGTCTCCTTGGAAATGACATCGCAGGCGCTTACAAAAAAGGGGACGCATTTTGAAATCATCTCTCACTGTCGGCGCGCTTGCGCCTTCGACATCCATCACGCGCGAATCTCGCATTGCCACATCGAGTCGGTGTAATATCCATCCGTTTTACCCTTCGATTGCGGCCTGCTCTGGCTGCACGTTCGCACATGAGCAATGAAAAAGAAACTTCACTCCAGTTTCAGCCTTATGTCCTGGGTCTTTCCCACACCTCCAGGGAAATATATAAACATTCCTACTGGACCACAGCGTATATAATATTGAAAGTCATCTATAATAACTTGAGGCATTTTGTTATTTACATGGAAAATGACAACTCACCAATAAGAAATGACTCAAATGAATACAAAATACTTGGGAAGAGTTAAATCTCCATTTGTCTATTCCTCGACCGAGTGTTATTTACGGTATGCACATGTGGAAGGTAAACATAATAATCAGTGATTCATTTTATCTATGGTCGTGCAGGAAGGTAAAATATTATTTTCAAAATTGTCTTCAGCTTCTTCTGCACCTTCAACAATTTATCTCTTTCTCCCTCCTTCCCATTCTTACGTATTTTATCATACAATGTACCTAGGGACGGGTGTCATAAACTAGTCTTGGCAAAAGCACTTTGGTGTAATTCCGCTGATAGCTGTATTGCATAATGATGTTAATTTATGCCTATCAGACAACTTCACTGATTAACAATAGTACGTATTGAAACAACATCCACGCAAAGCACTGAAAGGTGAAAAGCCTTTTCATTTTAAAGTTTCATAAGAATAATGGACCGGTTTTCATTAAACTGAACTGAGAGGAAATTCTGTGGTGACAGAATTTTTGGTTAGCACTCCAACATGGAGCCTGTTGACGTTATTGCACAAAGAGAATCAAACTGAAGCGGTGGTGGGCTGATTCTGGATAAGTTGCTGGGACAGAAAGCTTGGACCACCACCTCAGCTGTTCACCTCAGGCTAATTCATTTGACCATTTTGTTCATTCTTGGGTAACTCCTATGCGCGGTTGTAACTACAAAAGTGATTCGTTTTTGTTTATTATTGATTAAAAAGATTGATTTAATTAATTGATTGACTCGTGACTTAATAAGTCTCGGTATGAACCCAACCATGCTGAGCACGTGATCCTGCCTCCTTATTTCGTAACGATTGCCAAGAATCTGGGACGAACCGAGAGAGTCAACAGTGTCATCACCCTGCTGGAGAAAAGAACGGTTTTCAAGCAGTAGTTCCTCGGCATGTTCACATTCAGGGAGAAGCGGTCACCAACGATAGGGTGACAGAACTCTCGAGGATACTCATGCCCGGCTGCGTCTCTGGCAGGACGGCGTGTGTGTGGCCCTGCCCGGGCGGTGCCGGGCCCCACGCGGTCTCATGTCTCGGGGCACACTCCCAGTGCAGACGCCACGCTATCAGGGCACAGCAGTTGGTGGCTCAGCATGGTGGAAGGAGGATTTGAACAGACCAAACATCACGCAACACAAACTCTCTCTCTCTCTCAAATACACACCCACAAGACCCACACACAAAAATGACCGGCAAAAAAAAAAAAAAAAAAAAAATACTTTATGGGGTTTATGGGAGGGCAAATGCAGGGAGTGACTGTAGCACTGCTTGTGCTGTTCTCTCTCTCTCTCTTTCTCTATCTCTCCATCTCTTACTTTCTCTCTCTCTCTCCATTCAAAGGTGCACCACCATCCAGGTCATTGTTGAGTGGGGCAGGGGACAGGGGTGTGGGAGAGAGGTGTAGATGGTCACGCACACTAGCTGCAAATTTCAGAATGTTCTGGAAGCATGACTGTGGCTAATCACTAATGTATTGTACAGTGGTGTGCAAAAATTTGGGCACCCCTAGTCAAAAAGCCTTTTAGAATTAATATCTAAGTGAACAGGGTGGACTTCTCCATTTCTTCAAATTATAAAGCAAGATTACTTTTTATTTTAATTTTTTACAGTTTCAAAATAAAAAAAAGGAAAAAGGCCCTGTGCCAAAGTTTAGAACCCAGTCAGTTAGTACTTTGTAACTCCTCCTTGGGCAACTATAACAGCTTGTAAACGCTTCCTGTAGCCAGCTAAGAGTCTTTAAATTCTAGCATTGGGAATTCTTCCTGGCAGAACACCTCTAGCTCTAGAAATATTCTCCGGCATCCTTGCATGTACGGCATGTGTGAGATCTCTCCGCAGATTTTCAATATTCAAATCAGGTACTTCATTGTTGATTTTGAGGTATGCTTTGGATCATTGTTTTGCTGGAATACCCAACCTCTCTTCAACTTCAATATCTGGACTGGCCATTGAGCCTCTAGAATTTCTTCATATTTGGTGGAATCCTTCCTTCTTTCCACTTGCACAATATTTCCTGTGCCCCCAGCTGCCACACAACCCCAAAGCATAATGGAGCCACCTCCCTGCTTAACAGTTGGCAAGGTGTTTGTCTCTACAAAGGCTTCACCCAATTTTCACCAAATATACATTCTTCGGTGGTGGCTAAAACGTTCAGTTTTGATTTTGTCAGTCTAAAGCACATTGTTCCAAAAGGCTTCAGTCTTCCCAATGTTTTCCTTTGCATACTTCAGATGCTTAATTTTGTGTTGAGGTTGTTCTTTTTTTGGCAACTCTTTTTTGCAGCTCTTTTGCAGTGATGTGTGGGTTCTTCTGAGCATTTCTCACCAGGACTCAGGCCATTCTATCTGAAATATTTATTGGTCTTCCAGACCTCGCCTTGACTTCAACTGTTCCATTTATCTTCCATTCTGTAATAATTTTTCTGACAGCGGCAGTAGTCAGCGGTAGTTTGAAACAGTGAGCTTTGGCAGCCTTTTCCTTCTTGGTGGAATTGAACCATCTTCATTCTCAAAAATCCTTGGACAACTGTTTAGAGGAACCCACGGTCATTAACACCAGACAGAACAGCCACTGCAGTTGGATACTTTAGAAGGCATGGAGTTACTTCAGAATAAAACGTTCAGCCCTGGAATTATACTCACCTTAATTAACCAATGAGAATACAAAAGGGTTCCCAAATGTTTGCACAGGGCCCTTTTCCTTTCTTGAAAAAAGATTATTTAGAAACAGTAAAAAATTCAAATAGAATTTGCTTTAAAATTTGCAGAAAGGTTTGCTTTCAAACACAGACAGATTAATTGTAACAGACACCCCACAGTAGGTACCCATCAGCCTACCTTGCACAGGTTAGCCAAGTGAAAACAGAACTACAAACCATAACATTACATTACATTCTTGGCATTTGGCAGACGCTCTTATCCAGAGTGACATACAGTTGATTAGAGTAAGCAGGAGACAATCCTCCTCTGGAGCAATGCAGGGTTAAGGGCCTTGCTCAAGGGCCCAAAGGCTGTGCGGATCTTATTGTGGCTACACCGGGATTAGAATCCCAAACCTTGGGTGTCCCAGTCATTTACCATAACCACTACGCTACAGGCCACCCCAGCCCATCATGAGGATTGCTATTCTGAGGGGGAAACGGGGGCACACTTAGTGGCAGCTGGCAGCAGTGGTCAGGTTAGAGGTCTGAATGGGAGATTTGGGACAAGGGAGGGACACATTGGAAACAGACCTCTCTTTCTGCCCCGGGTGCCGGGGTTGGCATTGGGAAGCACTGGGGGGTGGTGGTGGGTGGGAACTGCTCCATGTGCTCAGGATTATAGAATTTCCCTGAGGATTAAAAACTCACAATACAGGCAGGAAATTTAGTGAGCTGAGAGAGTCTATAACAACGAAACAATCCCATGACAGAGGGAGCGCAGACACAGGTATGTGACCAATGATTGTGATTGGGCTGAAGAGGCCAAATGCGGAATGCTCCTCACTCGAGCAAAATAGGCCGGTACTTTGCGGTTTGCAGAAAAATGTTTCCTGTGCGAGGTCAGAATGAGCCCTGTAGTTGTCCTGTTATCCCATAGAGCTTTGGCCTCTTCCCCTATAACCTTAGCTATTTTTTTTCCGTCTGGATTTAACGGAGAATGCATTAACGCTAACCTTCTCAGCTCACCGGCCAGCAATGCTTTGTTCCGTTGAGAATACCGGGGTGTCATTTCAAGCGGTAGTCACTGAGAGATCTTCTGCAAAATGTTTTCTATTACGTGATAAGGAACTGTACATCCTGTCCTGTAAACTTACAGAGGTGGATTTTGTCAGTAAAAATCTTAGAATTCGTTATCAAGGTGTTTAGATATTGCATGTTTTTAAGCATTACAGTTGTTCTGAGAAAGCCAATAAAAAATATTTGTACAAATGAAATGCCATACTGTACTCTCTGATGACTTTAAGGATTCAAGTTATCGATAAACTATATATAAAAAGTGACCTCAGTGTCACAAAATACATAAAAACCTAAGTCCAGCTTGCTCATACTAGGGTTGTGTGGTAGACCAGTAATTAGTACCAAAAATCTAAAATGGTACTATACCAACATTTTGCCAAATTCCATCCTTTATGAAACAGTGCCTGACATTGCTTTTTATTGTAGCAAAATGTTTGGCATCCATTGGAAAATTAATATTGTACCTTTAACAATTGAATCAGTACATTTGGTACACACTCTGAACTAAAAATAAATGTTGTTCTAAGACACACATAGAACTCCAAGTTTTCCCTGATGATTTACTGTGACAGTTACTGATTTTGTTCAGCAAGTGGCCAGAAGTTGCTATGCTCTCACACTACCAAAGCACACCTCACAGAAATACAAAGAGAGCAACCAAAACAAAGCCACTTCCAGATCAAACAAATTATGTACAAGCTCACAGGAAAAAAGACTGGTGACAGATAGGTTCATAAACACTAGAGAGACTGGTTTTGGTTCTGGTCGATTGGTTTCCTATCTGTGACGACAACCGATTTCCCATTTTCCATATTTATACTCCAATGAAAGGCTAGGTTACTGAAATGTATACAAATACCAGGTCCAGAAAAGAAAATGTAAAAAGTAAAACAATACATACATTCTGGAGAGTGCACTTAGAATAATCAAATGTGTATCGGGTTAAAAAAATGGATTGAAAAAAATGTTAAATGGATGGAAGGAAAGGGAATTCTGGAATAGTCAGTCTCGGGTCATCATTGCCGCAAGTTATACTGTACAACCACCCACCACTGTGAAACCTGTACGGATGACTGACCATTGGGCTCAAACCTTTCTTCCATTTTCTCCCCCCCGGCAGAAACACTCCGGCCCCCCCGGAATGTTCCAGACTTTCCAGAAGCGGTTCCACGAATACCTGGCGGCCCGGCGGATCCAGAGGACCCGCCTGGTGGGCAAGGATGGCCGCTGCAACATCGAATTCGGCAACGTGCGGCACAGAAACCACTTCGCCTTTCTGATGGACTTCTGGACCACGTTCGTGGAGATCCGCTGGCGTTTTATACTGCTCCTTTTCGTTGCCGCCTTCGCTGGAAGCTGGTTCCTCTTTGGCCTCCTCTGGTACTGGATTGCCAAGAGCAACGGGGACCTCCGGTGGCAGGAGCCACTCGAGAACCACACCCACTGCGTGGACAACGTCAACGGGCTGACAACCGCCTTCCTCTACTCCCTGGAGACGCAGACGACCATCGGCTACGGCGGGCGAGCCCTGACAGAGCATTGCGGGGGCGCCGTCGCCCTGCTCATAATCCAGTCGATCCTGGGCACCGTTATCAACTGCTTTATGTGCGGAATCATCCTGGCCAAGATCTCGCTGCCTAAGAAGAGGGCCAAGACCATCACATTCAGCGACATGGCCGTCATCTGCCCCAAGCGGGATGGGCTTTGCCTGCGCATCCGCGTGGCCAACCTTCGCAAGACCCTCCTGATCGGAAGCCAGATTTACGGCAAGCTGCTGAGGACCACGGTCACGCCGGACGGCGAGACCATTATAATGGACCAGGTCAACATTGACTTTGTAGTGGACGCCGGCAAGGACAACCTTTTCTTCGTCTGCCCACTGCTGCTCACCCACGTCATCGACAAGGCCAGCCCCTTCTTCGAGATGGCTGTGGACACGCTACACAAGCAGGAGTTTGAGCTGGTGGTCTTCCTGGAGGGCACGACTGAGTCCACCAGCTACACCTGCCAGGTGCGCACCTCCTTCATCCCCCAGGAGATCCAGTGGGGTTATAACTTCCTGCCCATAATCTCCCGCACCAAGGAGGGAAAGTACAGGGTGGACTTCTCCAACTTCTCCAAGACCGTGCCTGTGGCGACCGCACACTGCGCCTACTGCTTCCACAACGAGAAAGGCCACCACCACCACCTCAACCAAAACACCGGCGTGGAAAACCAAGGCTTTGAGGTGATCGACATCCATGAACAATCGGACGGTACCAAGATGTGACCTACCCTTCAGGGTCCGGGGGCATGAGATCAGTTTATCTCAGGCAGGGCAGACCAAACCCAGCCATGGTGAGCCCACCATGTCCAGGCCTCTTCCCCCAAGAACTATTCACAGAACTCAGGTGGGGGCTAGAAGGTCACAGAACAGCATCTGTGCGACACTGGAGACAGTTCCAAAGCGGGGCGTGTCAGGTGGCAGGACATATGACACGGATCGCTGCTACGTCCACTACTTACAATTTGTGTAGGATTAGTGAGCAATGTCCACTGCCAATTTTTTTTTAAAATCAGATTAAGGTAACAGGCAACGTTACCTTAAATCCAGAAATGACATCACCACTAAGATCCCTTCTTGGAATGATTCTGTGTTTTCAAATGAACAATTGTTTACCAGGCCATGAAACGGCACAAAGGAAGGTGATGCAATTTGTACCCTTTTTTTTTTTTTAAGCTAAAAAAACTACACAACCTCATGTGTGTCAAAAAAGAGGAAAGTTGGACCTAAATTTGAGGTTATTGAATTTTCTATACTGTGAAGCAGAGGATGGTGGAAGTGGGGGTTGGGTCATCCACATTTTTGTTAATTAATCTTAAATGAGAGATTGTTTAGTAATTAATTTAGCAAAATATTAATTTATAAGTAAAGCCTTACGTAACTTTGTGGGGATTACAGTTTAAGTAATAATTTATGTAATATTTACTGTACGAGCAGTAGCAATAAGTGGGGTTGATTACCAGGGATTTTACTCAGCACAGCTGTGTGTTTTAATAGTGTTCATTTTTCTCCATATTAATTGAGGGCCAAAACACTCAGGAAATATGAACTGCAGTGGAATGAATGTTCTGACACTGAATGTTAGCTGCAGACAGCCACGTCAAAGAGTCAAGCGCTAATGCTATTCTGTATGCGTGGGGAACAAAATATGTACGATGTGTTCTTTGTAGTAGTTTTGTATCTTAACTCAGGGGAAAACACCACTGGCAATGAATAAAAGACTTATTTTTTTCTGAAGTGAAATTCCCAAGCATGTTTTTTTTGCGCGACAGGTTTATCGCTTTGGGAGACCTCAGAGTCATGTTTTGCATGTAATAATCTAATGTCAGAATGTCAGAGATTTTATAGGGCTTGGCAGCTTTTCTACAGCACAGAAATTGTTTGAGTTCATCAAAAGTGAAAATGAATTGTCCAGGGAAATATGCAGGTGAGATGTCATCAATGGCTTTCAGTTCACAAGGGCAAAGACAATTCATTTCAGCAAAAACGTGATGCACCCACGGGGGGCAAATGGACTGTAATTTAAACAGGTTTTATCCAGAGTTATACCCAGAAAACAACGAAATGCAAAAAGGTCCTTAAAGTCAAATGACAGAAAGTAAATCTGTGTACACACATATACATGCTTATACAGTTAAACCATATAAACCTTTTCTTTTACCTATGGAGCTTGAAAAGAAACAATGTAGATTTCATTCACTTTGTTAAGAGTCAATCAACCAAGAATTTTGGGAGACAAAAATAACTTTTGTACTCCCAGATGGACCATGTGAGCATCATATTATTTCAACTCTTGCAAGCAAAATTTGCAAAGAGCCAGAAATGCTCAGCTGGATTTAGCTGAACCAACAACAATATGAACTGTAATAATTATGACATAAAGAGGCTTTAATATTTTAATGCGGTAAGTGATCTAAAAAGGCTATTGAACAGGTGACACACCTGTTTAATCTTCTTACATATAATCTCTTTTTCAACCACTTGCACAAACATTTTGCTAATGTGCTATTTAAAAGGCATTGTCTTTTTCATTTGTAACAGTACTAGATCACCTATGATATGTGATATCAACATTTGACCTTCTCCTTTTAAAGATAAATATTTTCACAGTGGGGCAAAGAGATTTTAGTGGCAATGATGTTTATTTGTTCATGAAAATAAATAAATAAATAAATAAATAAATAAATGTATGAAAAAGTTGCAAAACATGAAACTGAACCCACAATGCTGGGCCAAGTAACCTATTGGTAAGGCAGCTTTTAGCAAATGACAAAAAAGTATAGCTTACAATGAGCCTAGAAATAATTACAGGCTAGAGATGTGCTCATAACAATGACATTCAACAACAAACCTGACCAAGCAACCAGTACAATGACGACGAAAGGCACATCAGCGACCTTAATTATAATGACAAGAAACGAGGTTTATCACCGTACTTCAAATCTACTCGATGTAGGCTACCATCGATTTGAGACACCCTCACGATACCACTCGACTTTACCCATAAACAAGTTGAGTTGTGACAGCAAACCCAGTGTTATCCAAAAACATCATGGTATTGATAGCGTGCCAGTGTCAGAAATGGTAATGAGACACACACAAGCGTTTAAGATAACGAATAAAACTATAAGCAAGTCGGCTTACAAGAACCATAATTATTTATCGTAATTATAAATAGAACGATTCCCCTCGACGGAACAAACTGTCAAATAATTAAAAGCATTACCACGTGAACGGTAGTGTCGCCAGACGTAAAATTAGAAAGGGTTGTATCAGCCTCGGGAAATTATTGTTTCAGTGATAATTATAGTACCACGAAACAAGTGTGCCTGGTCCATATAAATCGCCATATGCAACCCCGCAGTCGCCCTGTTTGTCGATGACAAAGTAAAGGCGCAAGATACCCCGGAATTGAACGACATTTTCAGTTCAGAAATCTTCTGTTCCAGCTACTTTTGTTGTTGCAGAAGGAAACTGATTTCATAATCGCCCGAGGGTAAGACCAGGGTTTCCTACATCAGGCTTCTATGATATATGACTGCTAGATGTTTTGATTGTTGTTCTTTTTTCATCTTTCGAAGTGAATTTGAAATCCATAACCAGATTGTGCAGTACCGCACGAGGGCAGTGCCGATTCGCGTACCAAAATACTGAAGCGTTTCAGAATTTTTTTCCTCCAACGAGAATATGACCATAGGATCGCGGCTGGAATATAGTTAAAACGGATTACGCTATAGCACGTAGCCTTTCGTAGTTAGAGTTGTTGCATTGCATTCGGCCCATATTAATGTAATTTGAAAGGGGCCATTGGCTACGAAGTTTGGATTTGATCTTGTTGACAATCTGCATCACCTTTAGTAAGGTTTTAAAAAATATATTACTTTTTTATTATTATTATTATTTTTAACCGGTGCTAGATCATTAAACTGCGATTGAACCATTTCGGTTCAAGAGTTCAGTTGTCTGACGTTGAGGTTTGAAAAACCCCAGCCTTCAAAAAATGTCTTTGTAGATGGCCCAAAGACATTTAGTCCGTTGCAAAATAGCATTGTTCTTGGCAGGCTGTTATTAGGTTTGGTCTGGGTTGTGCACCCCATGGATTTAACTCAATCCTGCAGCTAATCTCTTCCCAAACACTATTACACTACCATTGGATTGTTACACATACATGCCATTCATTTTACTGGTTCACAATGGAACTTTAATAGACTCAAACTGCAACGTAACCGGGCACATTAAAAGGGCGTGCATTCCACATTCCAGAATTATTGGCACCCTTGATAAAACAAATAAGAAAAAAGGCTGTCTGTAGTAAATAGCACGGATTCGTGTATATGTTATGTTCAAACATAAAGATAAACGATATACTTTTATTTCAACACATTCATTCTGATGTTGCAATGTTTTTCATCAAGTAATATATTTTTATGAAAAAACATTGGTGACAAAATTATTTAAATGGTTAAGTGTAAACAACATCAATGTTCTGCAATGATCTTCTCAGTATCCAGACTTAAATCCCCCAAAAACCTGTGGTCTGAACTGAGAAGTGCTAACCCAAGTATATCAATGATTCTGAAAAGTTATATATGGGGGAATGTTATCTCCAATTGTGTTCTTTAACCTTATCACAAATTATACTAAAAGTCTCATGGCTGTCATCTTTTTCAGGGGTGTTTGCACAAAGTACTTAACCAGGGTTGGCAATAATTGTTTTTGGGAAATATTATTTTTATTTGACTTTGGTTGCTTCCACTGAATCATAACTAAAGTGTATGTCAATAACTGTATTATTTTTTAGGTAACAGCATTCTTGTGCATATTTATCAAGGGTGCCAATAATTCTGGTGCTCATTGAATATACACTCAATGACCACTTGATTAGGTAGACCTCTAAGAGGTTCTGTTGTTGTTCAGACCAAACATAAGAATGGAGAACAAATGTGATATTAGTTCAGTAGACTTTGACTATGGAATGATTGTTGGTGCCAGGCAGGTTGATTTGAGTGTCTCAGAAACTGCTGATCTCCTGGAATCTGCATAGCTAGCAGTCTCTTTCCCTGTTTCTGGGGTTCTGCTGGGCTGCAGCTTGAGAACTATATTTTAATAAGTGCCTTATTTAGCTGATCAGACTGAACCCCTGTGGTGAGTTTCCCCCTCAACACTGTAAAGGGCTTTGGGTGTCTAGAAAAGCGCTATATAAATGCAGTAATCTATCTATCTAGCCAGCACTTATTATTAAGAGAACCATACTTTTGGACCTGCCAAAATTAAACCTGCAGGTGCTACAGCCCTCCAGGACTGGAATCAAACCTGCAAACACTGTCCCTGGTCCCTGCCCTGGCAAAGGGGCAGGTTTATCAGCAGGGGTGAAAGGCTTGTTTTTGCACTCATTTTTTGTGTGTTGGTGTTTCAGAGAAGTGGCCCACATAGGAGGGGGCAGGAAGGAAGTGGGGAGGGGGTGCATGGAATCTCATTGTTGAGACCCCCCCCCCCCCCCCTTTCTGACGCAGCGCGCCAGGAGAAAGCCCAGCAGCTCCTAAAGCGTTGCTGTTGCTGCGATGATCCTGCATTGTTATCGGTGGCACAGAGGTGAGTACGCGTTCCGCCGGCATGCGGGCCACTTCCCCGAGAGAAACGGAGGAAGGAACACTGGGAGTAAACACACAGTCAGAGACAGGGGGCAAGAAAACAGTATACCCCCCCCTCCGCTCACCAACCCAACCCCGCCCTACCCTGCCTCGGTGAAATAGAGTTCATCGTCTTTGTCCCTCGGTTCAGATTATAACTTCAAATCGACAGGGCCCCGACAGTAGCTTTTATTACATTACATTTCATTAATGGCATTTGGCAGATGCTCTTATCCAGACCGACGGGCAGTTGATTAGACTAAGCAGGAGGCAATACTCCCCTGGAGCAATGCAGGGTTAAGGGCCTTGCTCAAGGGCCCAACGGCTGTGTGGATCTTACTGTAGCTACACCGGGTATCGTCCCAGTCATGTACCACTACGTTACAGGCCACCTTTTAGTTTTTAAACAAGTCTGTGGATGGTGATAACCAAGATATGTGGCATATCCCCTCCTAAGACTGTGCCCATTTATATTGTATCAAATCTTTTTCCTTCTGTGGCTACACCTTCAGAACCTCATGGCACCCCACTCTCAAAAGTACTGACAATGATGTGACAACAGTAGGTCCAAATGTTCTTTAAGGGTTGTAATGAAGTGATGTGCATTTTAATTACATTTATTTTGGCTTTTTCCACATGGCACACCTGACCTGCACATCAGAGTGCCACGCCACACCAGTTGGGAAATGTTGATAAAAGGTACATACACAAGATGGCATATTTCTTCTTGTACAGTAATATCACTAACTGCCAAGCTTCTCACATTGTGTGACAAAATAACTTTTGAAATAATTTGATATTTGGAAAATGGGCAAGCACTATGGTGGTTAGATGGTATTTGGGCAAAAGCAATGTTCATTAATGGAAAATGTCTGAAAAAGCGACCTTATTTTGACACGTTTCAACCACAGCAAAAGATAAACAAGTGTTCTTTTTATTTTCTGAAGAAAAACACATTTATTTTGTAATTTTCCATATACAACAACCCTTTTACAAAAGGTAATACTTAATATATTGCAGGAACAACAGTAATAACAAAAGAAAGATTACTTGCAAAATTATATATATATTTATATATTTAATATCCAAAGTACATTGCATATATAAAGTAGCAAATTTCCCCCTTTCTCTGGCTAGCCATGGTGCTAAGAAATGCAAATGGGTTACAATTTTCTGATTATTGCTTTCATGCTACATATAAAGTATTTCCCTTTTTTATTTGCATAATGCAACAAAATAAACCAAATTAAGGCTGGTGTACAAAACTTTTCGAATCATAACGGGTCTGCTTACGCTGTCTGCTTGGGTCACTTTACACACAGGAAGAGAAGCTGCCTTCTATTTTGAGTGGAATCGGGTGATTTTAAGCATTGGTGCAATTTACTTACTAACATTTGTTGTGGACCATAGAGTCCAGAATTCTTTTATCGACTTTATTTTTTATGGGTTTGGGTAGACGTTTTAAGGCATCTGGGATTGTTGTGTTGATGGCCACAGCAAGGCACTAGGTGAAATAGAATTAGTTTTCAGTACAAAAAAATGAAAGCAGTCCGGGGCACTTGTCTGGGATTGGCTTGGCTACGTTGGTAGTCAGAAGAAAGTCCCCTTTCTTAATGCCACCTAGTGGTAAAACAAAGGGACTACATGACACTGGGGGAGGTGCTCACTCAATCAGAGACAAAAGAGAGCAAATTAGTGAGTGACTACAGGTCCTGGGGCTGCTTAGTCGCAACAGAAATCAGTGAAAAGCTATTGCCCAAATGTACAGATAAACAAACACTTAATATAACCATGTACATATCACACATCAGTTACTGATTCTTTTCCAAAGAAATTGCATTTTTTTGACCGAGGTCAACTCGTATTAATCCTCAAGATCTTTTAACACTGTCTCATATGAAAATAACTCTGCATAATTTATACAGTAAGTTGCTTTAACGCTTAGTTGACCGATGTTTAAAAAAAAAAAAGAAATAAACTAAAACGATGAAATAGGTCTGACGAACGCACAGCGTTCGCGAATCCGAGGAGTTTGGCGTTTGTGTAAAAAAGGGAAATTGTACGGGATGACCTGTGTGCACTTGGCTGTTGAAAGGAATCCTTTACCAGTACAATAGGATCCCTGCTTACCGACTGTGAAACTGAAATAATGGCACAGGGCAGGAACTCTTTAACGGCACACAGTGGAATGTGGAAATGCAGTTAGCGTGGCGAAGATGCACCTGTGAGCTGTACATGGGAAAAAAAAACAAAAAAACATAGGCGTAAGACAGTCACGCTACTTATGCGAGTAAACAGAGATGAGCTTCCGTCAATAACGAGTGTGTCGGTAACAGCTTGTAGAATGCCAGGCGTTTTCCTTTCTCGGGTGATATCCACAGTGGGCCCGGGAAGCAACTGACTTGTCACCGTTGTTATTGTTCTCTCGGTTGCTATGCTACCAACGCGCAGTTTGAGTGGCGGCACTCCTCTCTCTGTGTTCCGTGCATAAGACTATGTCAGGACTGTCTTATCTCCACTGTCGTTGTCCCAGGAGCTGCACAGGAAGTGGCCGCGGTCCAGAGCCCAGATAGGGGGCGACAGGCTTAGGGCACTGGCCCCTTACGGCAGCGGGCCAGCAATGACAAGGGGCTCCCCAAAAAAAAAAAAAAAGGTTCCTGTTGCGGGGGTGAGGGATTGGGGCGCGTTGTTCCGGCAGGACTGCAGAGCATTCACATTATTACCAGCCTGTGCCACAGCAGGGCCAGTGGCCGAAGCGACCTCTTATATTCAGTATTTTCCATGTCAACTGGCTTCATTTCCTGAGGCGGCCCGAAAAATGGAGAAAAAAAAAAAAAAATCTACAAAAAAAACAAAAAAAAAAACACTCCAGCTCAGCGTTCTCCAACTTCCAGTTTGGAGGAAAAGTCTCCGGTTTGGAGAAAAAAAGTCTCCAGTTGGGAGGAAAAGTCTCCAGCTGCCAGATTTCCCTCCAGCGCATGAGATGTCGTCTTCTATCCTTTTCCCCCTCGTTTGGAGTGCCCTGTCAGCTCCAGTGGGGGGGGGGGGGGGGGTCCAGACAGGATACGGACGGACGGACAGACTGACTGGGAAGTCCCCGGGCCTGGCAGACAATGGTTTGGTGGGGCTGGAAGGGGGTTTTTCAGAAGCAGGACAGTTTGAGGCCCGCAGGAGCCCAGGACAGGGTCTGGCACGGCACACAACAGTCAAAAGGCCTGAATGGTCCCATAATGCCCATGATATGGGGGTACAGTTTTTGGGGAGGGGGCAGAGGGGCAATTCTGACTACCCCAGCTCCGAGTGCAGCTTCAGACGAAGAAAGGCACAAAAAAACGCACATAAGACATACCCTCCCCCGCCCAGCACATAAGACATACACACACCCCTCCCCCGCCCCGGCACAGAAACAAAAACATACAGTGAAGTAGTAGTAGGACTCCATTTAAGACTGGACGATGAAATCCATTGTATTCCCTCCTTTTGAGAACCGTAAATCCTTTAATTCAGCATCTTTACTTTTAATTCCAAGGTTTTATCGGATGTAAAGGCGGTGGACGGTCCTCCTGCCTCTGTGAGTGCCAGGGGGCGTTTGGGGAGTAGAGCGCGGGGGGGGAGGGGGGGTAGTTTTAATAGTAGCTGCCCAGGTGGGACGGCACGTGGGAGTTGGGGTGCCGGGCCACGCCGGGGTTCGGGTAGATCCCGCCGCTCGGCGAGCTCCAGTAGGGGGCGCTGGGTCCGAAGAAGTTGGAGGAGGTGACGGGCATGGAGGCGGGGTGGGGGGAGACGAAGTTGACCTTCTGCTGGTGCGCGTGGTAGGGGGGCACGTAGGCCAGGTCCGAGGGGTACTTGTAGACGGAGGACTCCGTGGGGTGGGGCTGCAGGGCCTGCGCGATGCCGTGGAAGTCGAACTTGTAGGCGTAGCGCTTGCCGTGCACCTTGGTCATGATGTTCTTGTCGTAGTAGTAGCGCAGGGCGCGGCTCAGCTTGTCGTAGTTCATGTTGGGCTTGCTCTTGCGCTCGCCCCAGCGCCGCGCCACCTCGTCCGGGTCCGTCATCTTGAACTCGCCGTTGGTGCCCTCCCACGTGATGCAGGCGGCGTTGGCGCTGTCCGACAGCAGCTCCAGCAGGAACTGCCACAGCTGGATCTGTCCCGAGCCTGCGGGAGAGAGGAGAGCGATCGCTAAACCCCGCTTAAACGGACATCCCTTATCACTGAACATCCCTTATCACTGAACGTCCTTTATCACTGAACGTCCTTTATCACTGAACGTCCCTTATCACTGAACGTCCCTTATCACTGAACATCCCTTATCACTGAACGCCCCTTATAACTGAACATCCCTTATCACTGAACGTTCCTTATCACTGAGCGTGCCTTATCACTGAACAAGCCTTATCACTGAACATCCCTTATCACTGAACGTACCTTATCACTGAACATTCCTTATCACTGAACATCCCTTATCACTGAACGTCCCTTATCACTGAACGTCTCTTATCACTGACCATCCCTTATCACTGAACGTCCCTTATCACTGAACATCACCGAAGGCAACACCTGCTCTCACAGGACCCACTGAAGTATAGATCCATTATCACCGAACTGCCATGATCACTGAAGTATAGATCCATTATCAATAAACTGCCATTATCACTGAAGTATAGATCATTATTATCATTAACACCCGCATGCTTGAACATTGTCATTGAGACTGCCCATTATCACAGGGCACGCATTATCAATGGGTTTCTGCCATCATCAAATCCATAGTATAATTACTGGCCTCCTTGCAAGTTAATATTCTGCATAGAAAATGAAAGTCTGTATGAAGAACTCTGCTGAAAGATATTGCTGTTCCTCTAGACCTTAGTTTTGGAGTTTTATTTCAAAACCCTTAGAAAGTGAAAACAGAAATACAGGCACAAGCAGCCTCGTCCTACGGGCCCTGGGCCAGGATGCCCTTACCTGGGTTGGCTAGGCGACTGCTGGTGGGGCCCAGGATCTGGTAGGGATCTGGAGGGGGGGGGCAGAGACACACAGGGTGGACTCATCAGTGTGGGTCAGCGGGGGGCAGTACAGCAGAGTGGTATATAATAATAATAATGCCATTAATAATAATAATAATAATGGTTATTTGTTTTACTACCTATGATAAATAATAGTTTTTTTAAATATGAATGAATAAGTGGTAACCTGGCTGTGTCCTCTGTTGTTGCTCAGGAGTCTTGGACATGCTCTGTGTGACTGCCGGAGGGCCTGTGCGGAGGGGAGGGGGGGGGGGGGGGGAGGGGGGGGTGGAAAGTCAGCCTGGCGGTAACGTGGACAACCAGGGGCACGCTCTCGCGGTTCACCGAGGCGACTCCCAAGAAAAACAGGGCAGCAGCCGGCCTGTCTGCTAAGTGCTTAATGGAGCCGGCGGCCTCTGCTGTGCGCTGGCCCCCGGTGCCGGCCCGCAAAGCCGCACGGAAAACACGACCTGCCGCCGCGCCCCGTCGAAACACGACGATTAAAACGGTTCCAGTCAACCCCGAAAAACCCGAGGTCCAGCCACCAGTGTAAACAGAGGCCTGCAGGCCTGTGTGATAGATAGAATGTCAGTTTTCATCTTCACTGGTCTCTTCTGTGGTGGCTGATGGTCTGACTATTAATGTGAAATAGATGCTTTGGGAGCTGGTTGTTATGTATCTGTGGTGGAACCGGCTGGGAGCTGATCTGGTTGTTATATCTCTGTGGTGGAACAGGTTGGGAGCAGATCTGGTTGTTATATATCTGTGGTGGAACAGGCTTGGGGCAGATCTGGTTGTTATATATCTGTGGTGGAACAGGCTTGGGGCAGATGTGGTTGTTATATATCTGTGGTGGAACCGGCTGGGAGCTGATCTGGTTGTTATATATCTGTGGTGGAACAGGCTAGGAGCTGATCTGGTTGTTATATATCTGTGGTGGAACAGGTTGGGAGCAGATCTGGTTGTTATATATCTGTGGTGGAACAGGCTAGGGGCAGATCTGGTTGTTATATATCTGTGGTGGAACAGGCGGGGAGCAGATCTGGTTGTTATATATCTGTGGTGGAAAAGGTGGTCTCTCTCACCTTTTCCGCTGTGCATGTTGTTCGACCAGCCTGTCCTCCGTGCTGCTTCATATGAGGTGTCTGAAGGAAAGAAGGAGAGATTTCAGCTCTGACTTGCAACAAAGAACCCTCTAACCCGGAATAAGACAATGAGTGCTTAGTGTTTTTCCTTTTTTAAGTGTTAAAAACTCCCACAAAAAATGTGAATGCCCATTAAAAACAAACACAGTTATTTATCAGTCTCTCAAAGGACACTAGTTATTGGCCATTTTCTGTGGAAAGAAAAAAATTGTTTACAGCAAATTTCACGGAAGATATGATCGGTATTATCAGCATTCTCCGGTTCCTCGCTGCTGTAATTTCCATTTTGTGTTTTGAGACTCAAGAACTACATTTCTCTTTTTCCAAATTTTCTCATCCAGAGATTTCTTTCCATGTTTAGCTATGGTGGGGGGGGGCAGTCGGGAGGGACGGATTGAGGGAGAAAGAGAGGGGGAGATATAAGGGAAGAGAAGGAAAAAAAGAGGGTGATGGAAAAGGAGAGTAAAACCGACTAAACTTTCCTTCCTCGAAGCAGAGAAAACATGCGATACTGTTGTCACCACATTGGAAATTGACACCGCGCATTCCTGAATCAGCTTGAAAGGACCGTATTGTCCAAAAAACTAAATCAAAACCACCACTTTGAAAAAAACGTGGCGGACTGCGACAAACAAGTGGAAAAACGAGTCTATAAAACGAAGGCCCTTGGCCTGCAACGCTGGCCCGACACCTGCAAAGTCCTTCACAGGGGCTGGGTCGCGAGCGAGCGGAGACAGACCCTCGTATCTCCTGCACGGACAGACGGCCCCTGCAGTTTGTGAGTAACCAGATTGCGACAGGAAAAAGAAGGGAGTTGTGCCAAGAGACGGCTATAAACAGCCTCCCCGGCCGGAGATGTGTCCAGAACCTTCTCGGGACATCTGGCCGGACTCTGGCAGCTGGAACCGAAGCGCAGTTACGCCGCTACCCCGAGCAGAACCTGCTAAACGGTTTATAGGACAGCGGGGCTGGCTGAGCCTCGACCGTCAGGGCTTCTGTGCTGGACTCGCCGGCACGCGCACACGCGTGTACGCGGCGCGCACGCACAGTTACAGTGAGAGTTTTCACTGCGCTGAATTCCAGCCTGGTTTATGAATCTGTGCATGAAATGCTGGATTCTCATGTGCTGCTGGTTGGATGGGGCCCTTGTTGAATGTGAGAGAATGTTCCTTTCTCTCCACTGAGGTGTCATGAGCAGTAAGATAGATAGATAGATAGATAGATAGATAGATAGATAGATAGATAGATAGATAAAAACCTTTATTTCGACAGGGAAGAACATACTGAGACTCTTTCACAGATGTGCCCTGGTTACAAACAACATATACAGAGAAGACAGTAGTAAAAAAAAGTACAAAATACAGTGATAAAGTACAGAAATGCAAAGTACAGTAGTTGTCAAAATACAGTAAGCAAATACAGTAAGTAACTGCCAGTCAATGTTCCACCACAGCCAGCACTGTGAACAGACCCGTTGTGCATCTATTCGATCTACCACCCCCGAAATGGTCAATTAAGCTGATTAGGGCACTTTCTGCAGGCAGTCACACCCTCTACACTGCTGGTATTCACTCAAGCCCACACAGATCTGCCGGCTTTTCTGCTTCCACTTTAAAATCAGAAACCGATTTAGAGCTAAGAAAATAGGTGACGTGGGTTGACTGCGCAATCACTGACTTTAATTGATAAATTAAATGGCGGCAAGAATGTACAGCTCTCCCAAGGTGAAAAGATACTGCTTTATTCATTATGCGGCGATACACTGCCCTAGGCGCTGATAAAGACAGACATAAATATATTTTATGTGCTCCTGACAGAGGAGCAGGGCTACATCACACGCTACGTGTGCCTTTCTCTTCTGCCCTTTTATTGTGTGCTCTGTGCTCTGAGCCTTATACACGCCTACGAATCTGTACGGCTTGACAATGCCCCCTCTGCCCTCTGATAGGCTGCTTCAATGCCCAGAACGAAGTGCAATATCGCCCTCTTCTGGACACATTGTATACAACAACACATCTAGATTAATGATGGGACTCGTGTTGTAGTTTCCCCAGTTTGTAGGAACAGCAAAGTTTGTATCTCTGAACAAGAAGCTAAATGAAAACATTCACCAGGGTTATCAATTAAGAAAATAATATTGTGTGCAATGATTGAAGTAACTGCATATAATATCAAAACAGCATAGTACAAATAATTAGCATTTCAAAAATGCTAATGTTCAGGGAAGGAAAACATTCCTACAGCTTACAATTATGTTATGATTGCTATGTGGCCTAATAAAACACTACAGCTGCTTGATTTAATAAGCCATATGAAACAGAAATGAAAAACGAAAGGATAGAAATAGGAAGACAAACACCAAGCTATCCCCCTGTTCTGTTCTGTTCTGTTCTGTTCTGTTCCGCATAACTATAGTGACTTGCTCACTCAGCAAACTCAATGAAGGAAATGTACATTTGGACATAAATTGAGCTTAATTTCCTTCTGCAGTTAGGCCATTGTGAGGCCTCCAGTGATAGTTGCTTAGAAAAGCTTATTTCACTACATGAAGTGAATATATAGACCACACTCACAGAGTGTGTGTGTGTGTGTGTGTGTGTGTGTGTGTGTGTGTGTGTGTGCATATAACAACAAACCGGGTGGGCATATACACCTGTGTGCATGCATGTGCACACACGGACACGCACAGGCACGCACAGGCAAGCACAGGCACGCACAGACACACACAGGCACACACAGGCACACACAGACACGCACAGGCACACACAGACACACACAGCCACACACAGGCACACACAGCCACACACAGCCACGCACAGCCACACACAGGCACACACAGACACACACAGGCACGCAAGTAAGTTTGTGAAGGTGTCTCACTCACGTCGATTTGTGGGAACACAAATGTTAGACTATCCTTTCTCAGGACCACATTTCTTTGGGGGTTGGGGGGAGAGGGAGGAATAACAAGCGGCCGGTTGGATCGCTGCGGAGTCTGTCAAGCCCGATCTGGAGGGGCCATGGCGCTATGACTGCGGTGGGGGGGGGGGGTCCTCGGAGAGTTGTGTTTCCTGCTCGGCTCGCCTGCAGACAACCTCTCTTTGTTTAACCGACCCTTCCACCCCCCCCCCCCACACCCCCACACCCCCTTCCCTCCTGTGAAAAAACACACAGGAGCTGCCTCCTTTCAGGAGAAGAGAAGGGTTACGGACAGATGAAAGGAAAGAGACAGAGACTAAGAAAGAGAGAGGGAGAGAGAGAAAGCTAGGGGAGAGAGTGGTAAGAAGAGCCCCAGTCGGACGAAAGACAACTTTCGGAATTTGAAAAGAAAACATTTGCTATGGATCCCGCTACTGTCTGATAGCACAGATGTGGGCTGGCCGTTAGCTTTCCCCCACGTCCGTCTCTACGTTATGAAGACCAGCGCGGCTGGTGGCCACAACAGTGTGACGTCACAGAGAAACTCAGGCCGCTGTTAGCATTTCTCATCCCATTAGCCAAATAAAAAAAAGGAGCAAATAGTGTGGTACAATAGTGATGCTCAGGTGTGGTACAATAGTGATGCTCAGGTGTGGTACAATAGTGATGCTCAGGTGTGGTACAATAGTGAGGCTCAGGTGTAAACCATCTGGAGCAGGTGTGGTAACTGAGTCCGAAACCCAAAATTATTTTTCAGCAGTGTGATGCCTCATACACATGTTTGTACACATGTATGCACACACACACACACATACACACACATACACATACATACACACTCACTCACACACACACACACATACATGCATGCGTGTTCAGCCAATGAGTCCACCACTATTTATTTACTTAATTGCCTGCTGAGAGTTCCAGTTTTTACACATCTGAAACTCTGCTTTTTATCCACGTGTGCAACTGCTCACAATGCACAACTGTAACAACGGCACTATGGATTTCCTCCTGCAGCGTAATGCGTTTTTATCCTCCACAATGCCTGGCCTGTTCAAAACCATTTGCCACGTCGACCACTCTTGCATTTATCGATCACAATTTTCGATCCAGCTGTTTTATATAAATATAAATAACACCGTTTACCGAGAATAATATGTGGCCCGACTGCTTTTTCTTGCGCACACACACACACGCACGCACGCACGTACGCACGTATGCACGTACGCACACACACACACCCATGACCCCATGCTTATACATCTCATGTCTCTTCATTGAGACAGCAATGCTAGACTTGATGTCAGTTCACCATTCAACATCTTGTTTTAATGGAAAACTCCTTCATTAATGAGTCTGAATAATTACATTCCATTACATTACATTAATGGCATTCGGCAGATGCTCTTATCCAGAGCGACGTACAGTTGATTAGACTAAGCAGGAGACAATCCTCTCCTGGATTAAGGGCCTTGCTCAAGGGCCCAACGGCTGTGCGGATCTTATCGTGGCTACACTGAATAAAGCTGCAGAGTGTCATTCTGACTCTGTGCTGTGAGGGCGGAGCCCCTCTGGGTCTGAGTGCCTGAGAAAGCAGGAGCGGGCAAAATCGACTCCGAGGCTCATTCATATCCCGTGTAAACATTTTGAAAGCATGGGGAATACGAGAATTTCCTAATTTCAAGCTTCGGAATTTTTACATTTCCACGTCACAGATTGGTTTTTGTAAATTGTAAAGTAATTCCCAGTGTTTAAACTAATTCTTAAGAAAAATATCTTTCCTGTGTTAAGAATTTTTTTTTTTTTTTTTTACAAAAATCTCCAATCAAACTCCATAAGTAAGTCTTGTGATGTACACAAAAACAAATATGAGTTCTTGTTTGGGGCATAAGGGGGGGCTCGTTCCGGGATCTGCTGTGTCCCTCGGCCCTTCCCAGAGGCAGTACTCACTGGACCCGTTTACATTTACATTTACATTTTTGTCATTTAGCAGATGCTTTTAATCCAAAGTGACTTACTAGTGCATAGGTTCTTCCACAAGCTAAAGCATCACATC
>NC_083772.1:4160963-4200963 GCF_963514075.1 Conger conger
CAACCGCAAAAAAACCGCAGATTAAATTCTCCGAAAAGCCCAGTGACTCATTAAAATAAACATCAGCAAGTGCTAAAGTCTTTTCTTTTCACACGCTAAACTTTCCGCTATGTTCGGCGACTGCCAAGAAAATCAGAGCGACACATGCTTAAACTCTTCAAGTGGGAGTGAGGAGCGAAGCTTGCTGTGGTGAAACAGAATGGAGCCATGTGTCTGCAGTAGAGTGCAGTCGGTCCTCTCTGCAACGGTTGATCCTCCTAGGCCAGGGGTCGGCAACCCTGGTCCCGGAGAGCCGCAGGGTGTGCTGGCTTTCGTCTCCACCTTAGAATGAGCAACCGATTCAGACCCAAGAAACCGGGTGAGGTGAGTTAACTGTGTAATCAACGGCTTTCATTGATCAATTAACGCCAAGTAACAACGAAAGCCAGCACACCCTGCGGCTCTCCGGGACCAGGGTTGCCGACCCCTGTCCTAGGCAGATACTGAGCCTGGCTCTTTGGACTCCAGGTACATGACTGGTCCCTGTTTTCTGATGCTCTCCCTGTCCTGGCAGTGATGCCTCAGAGCAACCATTGATGGCAATGATCACATCTTGTAGGGATGGCTATTTCTGTGACACACACACACACACACATGCACATATGCATGCACACATGCATAACAGTACACAACACACATGTACACATGGCACACCACATGCATGGACTGTAAACATATGCGCACACACACATGCATACAAGGACACACACCATATGTGCATAAATAAAACAGACCATATTGTACATACACATGTACTCTCCACACACAGGTCCAGGTGAACACAGACACGCATGTATATGTGAATAAATACATACACAAACCCAGCTTGCATACACAAAGCATGACATAGTGTTCACACACATGCACACACACACTTCTCTACCATCAAGGAAAGTTGCTCTCGGAGAGAGGGTTGCAAGTAGCTATTATGTGTGAATCAACTGGCCTATTTGAATATTAATGGCGGCTATTTACCAATATGGAGTCTTTATGTATTTAGTCACTGGACTGCATTTAGTGTTCAGTCACAAAGGCATCAAAGAGCCTTCTCCATCGGCCCAGCTGAGCAGATGCAACCATAACACAGGCACACACATATCTATTCAGCATTAGCGTTGCATTATGGAAGCAGATGCAACCATAACACAGGCACACACATATCTATTCAGCATTAGCGTTGCATTATGGAGATGGAGACAATGATTATGGCTCCATTTCAATGAGAAAGCAATAGAAAAACACCATTTGTCACCCATATCAATGACCTGAAGTGGCATTCAGAGCCGAGCGTGGAGAAGAATGAAGTCTCACCTGCAGGAGGTGTTTCTGAGCGGGTAGTTATTTCCTGTCTAATTCACATTTCAACACAATGGCGTGAATGAAAGCATAAATGCATCAATCGTGAATACAGAAAATCCCCATTACCCTGTCATTATTAGGGGAAAATATTAATGCATTTATAAAAGCGTATAATTTATGTCTGCACTGGCATTAACCTACCTCTTTTCATATATTCAGTCCTTTCACTACCGACAGGTATTTTATAGCTATAAAGAACACAAAGAACAGTATGGTATTTCTCTTTATCCTGCATATTAAATCGTGTTTATGCAGACCGTTAGTTTGTGAGGGATACTCATGTGCGCTCACCTGCCGGGACGATGACCCGCCTCTCATTGGTGGTCATGTTTGGGGGCGGTCCGTTCTTCTCATCCATGTAACTCCCGTAGTTCATCTGAGAGCCGTCTGTTCCGCCCACCAGCTTATTGCATTTCCCCACGCTGCAGTCGACCGGGGACTCCCTGCGGCCAGGAGAGGCAGACTGAGTGAGGGTGGGGTGAGGGTGGGGCTGTTCTGGGCAGGGGTGAGGGTGGGGCTGTTCTGGGCAGGGGTGAGGGTGGGGCTGTTCTGGGCAGGGGTGAGGGTGGGGCTGTTCTGGGCAGGGGTGAGGGTGGGGCTGTTCTGGGCAGGGGTGAGGGTGGGGCTGTTCTGGGCAGGGGTCGTAGAGTGGCCTGTAGCGTAGTGGTTAAGGTGCATGACTGAGACCCGCAAGGTTGATGGTTCGATCGCCGGTGTAGCCACAATAACATCCGCACAGCCGTGGAGTCCTTGAGTAAGGCTCTTAACCCTGCATTGCTCCAGGGGAGGATTGTCTCCTGTTTAGTCTAATCAACTGTACGTCGCTCTGGATAAGAGCATCTGCCAAATGCCATTAATGTAAATGTAATGTAATGTACATGGGCAGAGTAAATGGGGGTGGGCACAGGGCTCAGAGTGTGATTGGGGCAGAATGAACGGGGCAGGGTCAGAGGTGAGGCTGAGGGTGTGGTTGGAGTTTGGGGCAGTGGTGAGGGTTGGGTGGGTTTTTTTGGGGTGACTGAAGAAAGAGGGGATTGGAACACTAAGGGCAAGGCTGGTGAACCAGGCATCACTGGATATTCCATTTAGTTGTTGAAAAATATAACAGTTTTGGGAAGGAGGCTTTACTTTCATGAAACCTATCAGTTTTAACGGAAATGATAGTATGTGTGTGTCTGTGTGTGCATTTGTGTGTATGCGTGTTTAATTGCACAAGGGTCTAAGTAACTATGTGGGCAATTTTCTGGGTGAATGTGTGCAGATAGTCTGTGTGTATGTGGTAAATATGTGGGTAATTTTCTGGGTGAATGTGTGCAGATAGTCTGTCCGTATGTGGTAACTATGTGGGTAATTTTCTGGGTGAATGTGTGCAGATAGTCTGTGTGTATGTGGTAACTATGTGGATAATTTTCTGGGTGAATGTGTGCAGATAGTCTGTGTGTATGTGGTAACTATGTGGGTAATTTTCTGGGTGAATGTGTGCAGATAGTCTGTGTGTATGTGGTAAATATGTGGGTAATTTTCTGGGTGAATGTGTGCAGATAGTCTGTGTGTATGTGGTAACTATGTGGGCAATTTTCTGGGTGAATGTGTGCAGATAGTCTGTGTGTATGTGGTAACTATGTGGGTAATTTTCTGGGTGAATGTGTGCAGATAGTCTGTGTGTGCGTGTGTGTGTAGGTCTGACAATCCAGCCCCCACTGTACCTGGATCCATTCATGTGGTCGTATTCCCTCTTGACATGGACACGTACGGGCTGGCCGATCCACTCCTGCTGTGGGGGTAAGGGGTTGATCTTGTGAGGCTGCCCGTAGTCCTGCGTGCCCGATGCAGTCATATCAGCCTTGGGGAGGGGAGCAGCAGCAGCGTATGGCGGCTCGAACAAAGACTGGTCTTCGCTCACCACTGACAGCGCCTCCTAGTGCGCAGGAGGAGAAAGAGCACATTTTAACAGGCTCATAGGTATTACAGAACCCATTCACGTACTGTCAGGTGATAATAAAGATTAGGATTTCTGACATGACCAATCACACTGTGAGTATCTGACATGTTAGATTTATTTAGCTTTTAGGCTATTTAAGCAGTAGGTACACTTAGGGGCAGGAAAAAGCAGGCATTGCTGGGCTGAATGGCCTGTTCTCGCATTACCCTATGTTATGTTACGTTATGTTATGTCATGAAGTGCACATATTAACTTGTCCATGAACAAGGCACTTCAGTAATCAAGGCCACAACAGCCTAACAAATGTGCTAAGATGCTGAAATTGTATTTTCAGGAGAAAAATGTACAGTGCATTATAGTGAGCATGGTAGCGATCACTATATGTTTGTGTTGGTTGGCACTTCCATTCAAAATAGCTAAAAATCTTTACCGTGAAAACGTTGTTTCAAAACCAAACTCAATGCCATTTCGCAGGTCTACTACAATGGCACCAGGCTCACCAACTACTGATTTGGTATTGCTACGCCATTTCTGTGTTATGGATACTCTTAAAAATGTGCATAAAACAACTAAATCAACAACTAAGGTATCCTGACACAAGACCACTCATTATGTCCATAATTCACAAGCATGGGTACTTTTTCTCATTTGATGACTATACATTTTATTCAATTTGAATTACACCTCAGAATTCTAAATTTCACCCATGAATTGTCCATAGACTTAACATGGGGAAACAAAATGACTGGGAATTGGTAGTTTGCCATAAAGCATTGCGAGTAATTCACAGAACTCACAGCAGTCTGCTGTAATTTCCGTGTTATGTTTGCAATGTCTCTCATGGTGCATACAGTCAAAAAAAAAAGAAAAAAAGCATCAGCTAATAATGTGTGATCTTCAAATGTAAAGGCTAGCGTGGCATGGAAGTAGAATAATCCGCCTTCTCTTTAATAGGGTTTGCATCTAATCTTGTCGATGGCACGGAGTGTGGCCACTTCAGTATCACTGAAGGAGGTTATGTTACATACTAAAACCCACAAGTAACAGTGTCATTAAATAAAAGTTAATGCTCAAAGCTAATATAATGGCAATTTAAAATGGCAAAATGGTTTTCTTGCTTGGAATAAAATAAATATATACAGAAAAATCAAGAACACATACATAACTTGCGATGAATGTAATATATGCATAACTATTTGCTATTAATATTTCTGAGGCATACTATGAATACTATACAGCTTACTAAGAATCAAGAAATTGATCAAGAGAAAATGTTTAGAAAAGTCACAAATAAAAGGAACAAGGGGTACTTAGCCAGAAAATAAGGAATATTTTTATTTCAATTTGCAATTCTGTTTCTATTTCATTTTTTCCCCAGCCTTCAAAACTTCCAGAAACAAACACCATCATTGCTTCTCAGCACTTTGGCGCAATCGGTTTCAAGCCTTTCAGAAGCTGAATAATAATGAAAAATACCCCCTTCAGCTACTTTTTGTGTTTTTCAACCACCTAAAATTGTACAAGTCATAATAGCATTCTTAAGGACATGTAGTAAAATGCAGTTTGAATGGCCAGTCATTGTAATGGAAATGTTGAGGATGAGCTTAAGCAGTTTACTGTAGCATGTTGCTGGTGTTTGCCCTGACTCCTGTTCTGTCAGCAGAAACAGTTACAGGTGCAGGAGTCACGGGCAGTGCCTGAATGCATTTAACTTCAACCCCATTTCAGTTCCGGCAACTCTACTCACATGGGGTTTCCAGAGAATGACGTGTCTTGACAATGCACAACATACTTCATGCACAATTTCACAGTTTGTGACCCATTCTTTCTTGAAAATGTCATGCGCATTTCCCAAAACGTGAGATATGAGGAGAGTTTTTTCAGGAGCGTTACTTAAAGTGTTGTCCCTTCAGTTAACGCTCGAGGTGTATTTGCAATACGGTATCAAAATTACATCAATTGACCTGATTGACTGAGGCAGTTTGTACTGTATTTGAGTGGGTATTTTGAATTCTTTTTTTCACGGTGCAATTTTCAATCACTATGGTAACAGGATATACCATTTCAAAGCATTTAAACTCAGGGTTATATCTGTATAACTGTTGGGAACAAGAGTTTCTTATTTTGTAACATGCGGGTGGCAGAACGAGCGCGTGGAAACCTCATTTGCATTTTGGAAATCCACAGACTACACAAATCAAGGTAATGTTAGTGTCCTTTTTTTTCTAAAAACATGCTAACTCAAAGAAAAAGATAGAAACCACTGTTTGCTTAATTCCTCCAGATAAATTTTATCCGCAAAAAAACTACAGTAAGAATTGTGCTGATCATACAGCCGGCTACGGGTACGACTGAGGTGTATAGTTTGTTAGGCATAAACCAGCAACACATTTTTTCACCTAATGAAACCGTAGCATTTTCAATAAGCATGCTGAGACTGTCACACATTGGCAAAAACAGTTTTTGAGACTTTATGCAAAAAAAAAAAAAGGTTTATGTTTTACAACGAAAAAAGGTTATTTTGCCTTGCCTAATTATAAATAAATGACTCTGCCTTTGGAGGACTCAATAAAGAAATTTTTACCTCATACGACCCATAATATAATTTAGTGCCATTTAGTGCCATCCCATTGGAGTCTCCAAACATAGGCGTCATTTACACAGGGGCCATGGGAGACGCCCCCCCCCCCCCCCCCCCCCCCCAATATCTGAGAAAGCCTTATCTGTCGCCCACAATGTTCGGCCTCGATTCAAACTGGGCCAGATGCGCAGTGCCCCTTGTCCCCCGCAAGCACGGCTACAGAAGTCAAAGACAAACTAGTTGCTTTCACTTCCCGACTTCAACAACCAAATGTGAACGCGGCACAAGAAAGCGTGTTTCTGAGCACATCAGGCACAGCCACAATCGTCTGTATCCACTCAAAAACAGAAAATCTTTTCAGTGAGAAAAAACGCTTCCACTTCCACTGTGCTTGAGCTTCTGTATCTTTGTTTCAGTGATATTTAGAGTGATGGACAACTTTTAAGAAGGGACCAGGATTATGCCTGTCGTCAAAAGTGTTCAAGAATAGTAGTAGGTTGCCTAGTTTGGCAGGAGCCATGTATCTTTTAGAAAAAGAAAACACAGCCAGACTCTGAAGCTGTTTGGTGATCGGCTGAAAAGTGGCTCATTGCTCCAGTGATGCCTGCCTGTTTTCCTCCAATGGAGATTGGTAAGACCACAGCCATCAATATCTCATCCTAGCAAGTGCTGATTTTCTTCCAGTTTACTCTGTAAGGAGAATTTGAGCCAATCCAACCCTTCAGTGTTATGCAGGATTGGAGAATGCCGGTGAATCAGCTTCAGGTGTTTATACCTTTTCCAGGAGGTGAATCCAACCATCATCAGGAACAGCCACACCTGCATCTGGCCTAACATATATTGTGAATATTTTTTTTTTTTCCAAATAGAAAAAATAAACTGTTACAAAGGTACAGTTTTCATACGCCTAGTTCTGGTTCTGGCTCTGGTTCCGTTCTGGAGTCTCAGAACCTTGGTGCTTTGTGGGTGGCGAACCAGCCCACATCCATACCAGTTTCCGCAGAACCAAGTTATTTTCGGTTTGAACGCGCCGGCTGGTTCGAAATTAGGTCCGGGACCCAAACCGGCATGGAGCCTTGCCAGTGTGAAAGGCCTGAGAGAGGCACTTGTTTTCCAAAACGGAAATGGCACTCCTAGTGGGACTGCGGTGCCACTCCCAAGGAACATCATCATGTCCACTCCACATTTTAAAAATCATTCGTCATTGTGACCCAGTGCATCGTGCACCATTACGGTGTTGCAAATTATGAGAGAGCTGCTGATTGGCCAGTCTTCACACCTGACTCCCCGGAAAGGGGAGGGTGCAAAACCAGCAGTTCTCAGCCCTCAAGGAATGTGATCTGGTGATTCCTGACTTTACGGGAAGACTACTGATTACACGATTATACCCATCAATCCCATAAGGGCATATGCTGTCATGTTAATTTGCATTATATTTCTTTGTCCGTTAAATTAAAGGACAGGGAAACATCTGTGTCTGACTCAATGTGGATTAATCGTGGCTCATCTCTTAAATCAGTTTCATGGTAAGGTAATCTCTCAAGGTAATAAGAATCACGCATATGTCTGGGTGAATACAGTACAGATCACTTAGAGAAACAGTGAGGAAGTTTACCACTTGTTGAATTGAATGTTTTGGACTAGTGCCCTAGCCTGAAAGGCTACTAGATTGACCTTTGACCTGATATTGATGTCTTTTACAAGAGATATACACTGAATAAGCTGTGTGTTTATATCTGTTTTTATATAATCTGATGCTTATAGTGTTATGGGTGAAGAGATAAACATGTACATCAGAAGGTTACAGGTTTAATTCCTATGTGGCTGTTGTACCAAAAAGAAAGCTACCTAATCTGAATGTATTCTCTAAATATTACCATGTGTACATTCATGGATAACACAAGCTATGAAAGTCATTGTGCAATGATATTAAAGTGGAACGAAAGTTAACCAGTCGTATTAACTCCCAATAAGTCTTTATCGGATTCTGAACCACAGTCATGAGAGAAGGGAAAGATGTTTACCTGTCATGAGCGATGTGTTCACCTAATGTGTTCATTGTTTTTTCTTTAGGTGAGTTATAACTCTGAATTTCTAAATAGTAATGCCATTACATCCTAGCAGCATTTTGGCTTTTGGCAGATTTACACAAACCTTTGAGTGGCAAGCCTGGTTCTCTAACTTATGCTACACTAGTGAAGACTACGAAGCTCTAATCCATGTCTTTGGTTTCTGTTGAGATGATAGACCAAAATGAATTATTATTCAATAGAGGTCTTTGAGTTTATGAACACACTATATTGCTCAGCAACTGACAGACTTATTTAATGCCAATATGTGTTTTGTTTAGCGCTAAACTACAGAAATCGTATCTTTTAACCGACAGTTTGGTGAGGGTTCTGATTGGCTTTAATTCCACCAGGTGACACCCCCTTTAACAGGACATTGGAACAGACCCGTGGCTGCAGGGTGACAGACCCCTGACAGAAGAGAATATGGCAGCACGTGTCCAGACCATCAATCAAATCGTTCCGGCAGATATTGACAGTCATCGTAACCCGAAAGTGCTATCGGCATGGTCCATGCCAGCTAACTGTAGTACACGACTGTAAAAAAAGCAGCACAATATTGCCAGATAACCGCGACTATGCCGTTACGGCTGTAGCATGTTGCTGCCACATTGACATAATCGCCACCCCCCATATAAACCTTGATTGACAAGACGTGTGCTCCACAATGACTGTGGAGCATTTTAAAAATAGGATTGCCAAAATCCACATGTGATGGTGCACAAGCGTTGGTCTCTGGTTCTTCATTTTAAAGGTGCATGATGCATTGGGTCACAGAAATGTTTCAAATGTGTGTGGAGATCATGTATGTGTGTGTGTGTGTGTGTGTGTGTGTGTGTGTGTGTGTGTGTGTGTGTGTGTGTTTATAATAATAACAATAATAATAATAATAATAACCCCAGGTGGGTCTGTGGTTCCCAACCCCAAGGTATTTAATGAATAAATGGATTAGTGAAACCCTTCTGCGCTGCCGCATCAGTAAAACCGCCATGTGCCGCCGCCAGTACCGGCCGTAGTCACACCTAGACAAGCGCGACTCCGCGCAAGAGCGACACACTTCCAGTCAGTCAAGTTGTTTTTTTTTTTTGCGTTCACACGCCCTTTGTTGCAGATCTAGTGAACATTCCTGCCTTTTGTTTGAGGAGGAAAGGGAAACCTGTCCGGAAACGAGATTGTGTAGAACAGGAAGCCTAACACAGCTTGATTAAGACTCCCCCTTTTGATGCGTACGTTTGGATACAGTTACTAGTCAATCAAGAATGTGGCTCTTGAGTGCTACAGAGAAATACACCATATTTATGTTGAGGGGGTGTGGGCAAGATTTTTTTTTTTATGAACCAAAAAAGATTTGAACACCTTACAGATAAACAAGCGATCCACCACTGCCGTTATGATATAAAGCATATAGATACTGATAGCTACTCCGTATCCTTGCTCTCCATCTCTGGACTGTTTGCATGCTTTACTGTATTTCTGTTATTGCTTTTTTGTCTGATCTAGGCAACTTATATTCAAAATAACCCACGTACATAAGGACGTATGCAGCTAAATATGAAATGTATGGCACGCGCAATATGCGTTTATTATATTTGTTACTATTTCACCTGTTTACCTTTAACGTGTAATTATTGTTTTACATCAAGACTGTATTTTCCTTGTCTATTAAATAATAGTAATAATAATAATGTATCCTTCAATGCACTTGTTGCGCACTTTGCGATCTCAACCACAAGCGCACTCTTTAGTGAAATGATTTCATCTACAGCAAGCAATTATGCTCCGTCAGTGCTTTCGTGGACCCCAGAATCACACCACACCCAACGCTGCTATGATACTTTTTCAACCACAAGAGTCCCGCTTTTTTTTGCTTTCAAGGAAAACAAGAGTCGCGTTTCCTTCTTTCCATTTTTTTCTGAAAGGGCAACCATCTACAAACTTGTTTTCCACTTCAAATACAAGTAGCGCATGCTACGAGCCAAAGTTGTGTAAACATTAATCCAGACACAACATCCTTACGATGATGCTTAAGGGTGCAACATTTTGCGAATATGTAGAGCATAATCGTATTTCTGTGTGTCCCTGTTAGCCTGTAGCTATACGGCTAAACATTCCTGAAATATGCACTACACAGACTATGTTAATGTAATACGCGTACCTTGTAGGTGACATAACCTTTATTAATTTCACGGTAAACTGCGCACCGGGAGCCAATGTGTGGCTTCCTGTCATGACATTATCGACGAATTGTACGGTGCACGCATGTAAGTGTGAATCTCAAAAGACAGTCTGGGCACCTCTCTTTAACAAATAGTAGTGACCTACTGTGAAGGTGTATTTAACATTACAGCTTTAGGCAGACTGAGAAGGGAAATCATCCGGCGCGATTTCCATGTGCGGTGGACAATTTGATAATCGGCGCTGTGGTGTGAAGGAAGCCACATCTTTCATACTTCAGAATAATGTTTTTTTTATTTATTATTATTATCGCTTTTATCACTGGCACTAAATCATATATAGTGCCGAAGTAGAATTACAATGCGTCACATAATAATGCATTCGTTTGGAAATACAGGCATAGCATATATCGGCTATATTTTTTCTCAGACAAAATAACCACTTTGTTTAACTTCAGACGTGCGCCTGCGATGCCAACTACGACAGCAGATTCTGTTGAAACATCAAGTCTCGTTCTGCTACGCCTTTTCACATTCAACAAAGTTTCAGTACAAAGGAAAAGGAAACTTCTGCAGAAAGAGGAAAAAAGAAGGAAATCTGGTTACCGCTTTCGGGGCAAAAAGAAAACGACACTTCACAACCACCGCTCTGCTCCAACGCAGGACGACCCATGCTAAAAGGAGACGCAACTCCCAAATCCAAGCTCTCCCAAAAACGGAGATCCCCGTTCCCCACCCTTACCTTAATAGTTCCGTCCATTTTGGGAATTTTTCAGTGGACCCCAACAATATTCCAAACATGACACGCTCCTGAATTAATTCCAGCGTCCGATATGTCGCGGAGAGAAAGAGACAGTTAACCGGATGGTTTTTTTTTTCTAAATTTGGGAAGTGAAGTCACTAACTTTTGAGTAGGAAGCTATGTGTGTCACTGTTAGCCCTCCCTTCGTTACAACGCCAAAGAGCAGGATATTTGTCCCGAACAGATAAGCAGAGAACACAATGGAAGTTTTCCCTTGTTTAAATGTTTTACTTGGAAATGTTTATGAAATTGTTCAAAGCGTTTTGCGTACAACAAATTGTTTTTCGTCGAATTGTCAGTGGCTGCGAGATAGATTTGCATTTTAATGTTTTCAAAACTTTCTTAAAAACGTAAGACAATTACCTTGCATTCATATCAAATCATATATAATAAAAAAACACTATGTTCGGTTATTTTGGCATGAAATACCAAAGGATTGTTTAAATAAATTATAGTTTTGCAATCGAAGTCGGACAACTCCGAATTCTAACACGTGGACTCATTGGACTCAGATAGTAGTTGTGTTGAACCATCATCTCACTGGTCCATTTGAAATTACCTCTGTGCATTAAAGGTGCGGAATTAAGATCTGGAATCGCTGGCGCAAACTGCTACAGTTCAGTATAACAGCAAGGACTTGGTGGTAAAACACATTCAGCAGAATTCAAGCTTAAAAGTATTACCTGTGAAACGAATCTTTCCCTTTCAGTGGTAGTCCAGACCTCGGTAAAGTTTTCCTGAAACACCATTAATAAATTCCGAGCAGGCGCACCCCTGCCGCACTTCTCCAAGTCTGCGCTACACGTGTGTCTCCTCTATCCAACTAAGAAATGAATTATGGATCCTATATCTCCATAAGGCTGAAGACATATCTATTGGATCTAATAATGTAGTCCTTGTTCTGAATTCTCCCTGCCACGTTCCCACTGATATTGAACAGGTTACGATAAATATTATAAACAGACTGGTTTAAGGCATCAATGTCAATGATGCAATATGAAATATGCTCCATTAGAACAATAAAACTAAATCGGGCATATGGTTTTACCTAGACATTAATGTATTCCGGATGGACTGCGAAATGTACGTTAGGCACTGCCTATTTACGAATTATTATTGTTACTCTTATCATTAGGAAATATTTGAAAGTGAATATATTCTATATTTTAAACGTGGCTGTAAAGTGTAACAAAATCTCAGCTAAAGGGGCCCCGTCTCTGACTTTTTCCCTTCCCACAGCAGCGTTTGGTGAGGCAGCATTCTGGAGCTCTCCCCCTCCACGCATTTTTTCCTCCTCCTTCTTGAAATTACCCTCATCAATTCCGCCAAAATCTCCGCGCAGATGCTAGACAAGGAGCCAGCGCTGAACGTGATCAGACCAATGGGGTATCCGCCTGGAGGAGCTGGGGCTACGGCTCAGCCAAACGGAGTCCGCGCCGCCGCGACTGACACGAGGGGTCGGGCTTGTCTGCTCTCGATTTGGGGGTTTGCGCAGGGGATAGGCCCCCCTTGGGACCGCCACATCTGGATCCTGCCAGGGGTCAAGGCTTCTCGTGCCTCAGGCCAGTTCAGCGCGGTGTAATTAAGGGAGACACCTTGTTTAACTGTTTGGTGGCGGTCCCCATTTTTGTTCAAGTTAACCGTATGTTGCTTTTAAACAAAAAATGTAATTCAATTGTCACGCGCTTTGATGCTTTGTTAGCCTATAGCCTACACGAATATGTGAATTTGATATTTTGAGGGGTTTTGGTTGTCGATGTGTACGTGAAACTTGAATAATGTATCATCTGATGTTCTTGATTGGTGTGGTCGAGTGTTTTTTTTGTTAGGATGGACTTTACATAATAGACGTTCGTAACGTAAAACTTTGACTCAAACAGTAGACTACGCATGGAGACTACCCGCCCCCTTCCCAACACGCAGCTATTCAAAGAATCACTGAAGTTTAGAGGCGAAACATGTGCCTACCCGAGGGCCTGAAATGTGTACACGCCATTGTTTTAATTAAAATAAAATTGTCTCTAAATGGATGGCGAGACAGAGCTCTTTCTTGGCTCGGGGGAGGGATGTTGGCGCGAGTGATGATGAGGTTCGAAACTCCCTGGGAGCCGGAAACCAATTCATTTATACGTTTCTTGCCCGTTTCAGTAGTCAATAATAATAATAATAATAATAATAATAATAATAATAATAATAATAATAATAATAATAATAATAATACACCCGCTGTACGAATTATTGAATTTAATTTGATGTGATCTGCAAATAAATAGTGTCGACAAATACAAAAACAAAACTAAAGAAAACAAATAAAATATAAAATAAAGCAATCTACGTATTTAAGGACTGAGTAAACAACTGTGTAGGCCACTTCAGCTTGGAAATACACACCACAGCAATTTAATCTAATTCCTTCATTTAAACTGCTCGTTGTTCACGAAGCTGGATGAACGACACGTATAACATGATGTATTCTAAAATGGACTTAAATAGGACTAAGTATGGACGGAAAACTACTGCCACTGCTAGCCATATGCATTGGAGAAAAAAACCTCCCAATGCCGACACCCCTAAGCTGACAGCACAGCTAAAATACAAATTAATTTACTAATATAGATAACAAGTCAGTGAATATGTTGCATGGTCGATGTTTATCAAAAAGCGTTAGCTATGCGTTTATCTGATGTGGTCCAGACCGCATTCTTACCCGCTTCCCCGGATTGACCCATTTTTATTTTTTTTATTGAGTCAGTCAACTAAAGGTGCAAACCGAGGTTTGTTTTGGCATCAGAGTTCAGCATACATTCGTGGGTGATCACCATAACTTAACGTAGGCCTATTGGTTGCCTACTTTTGAGTGATTTTAATGTGAAAAATTTGAACCAAATTATAGGCCTATTTTTTGTGACTGCTCCGTTTCTTTGACTAATTTATTTTGGTTTCTTAAACATGAAATACCAGAATGTGATGATCTGCTTTATTGTGACTCTAATGTCAATCGGAATAAATATATAATAAAAATGAACCAATAAACCAGAAGGAGACACGTTTAGCAGCAGCCAGCAGACTTTCCAAGCGCCCCACTTGGTCCCTAGTGTGGTAACAAACATTTTTGAAAGGCCAGTAAACAAATGCAAGTTGGTTTATACAGTGAACCACAGAACATCTGGATCTACGCTCGAGCTTGACAGCCAAACACGTCCTCCCATGGCGCGCCGCAGGAGGCCAGAAACCCTTCACTGTTCGGAGGGAATCAGGGAAGTGGGCGGAAACCGTAAGGTGCAGGCTGGGTGAGTGCGCGCCGTTATCTACCTCGCGTGGGCAAGTGCGCGCGCCCACAGACGCCGTCAACGAAAACATAGTTTCGTTTAAGACCTGTGTGAAACGGCAAGCTTTTCTGTAATGATTATTATTGTAGTTATTGCTGTTGTTGTTGTTGTTGTTGTTATTATTATTATTATTATTATTATTATTATTATTATTATTATTATTATTATTATTATTATTTTATTTTTTTATATACGTATTATTTTTATTTTTATTATGATTATGATTATTTAATCACCTGCGTCACTATAATATACATGTGGAGTGTGTTTGTTTGTTTATAGGCATCGTAATCACACACAATAAAGTAAAGAGTAGGCTTACAATTCATTGTATTCTCCGCACCTTGTCGATAGCAGTGTGGTAGACATTCAAATTTGACCTGTCTCTGGACTTACCATATTTAGCCACAATGAAAAACAAGATTAAAACATTTAAGAGTTAACATTTTCATTTTCGTGTCAAACTTTTAAAGACATGTGTCTTCAACCATGAAACTGTTCGGCCGACATGCATCGGGGCTTTCGGCCTCCACATTGAGTGCTCTGGTACGCCCGCTGCCTCTCTCGGGTAAAGGAAAAGCCGAAGTCAAAATATTGAGGGCAGAAAACGGAGACTGCTCTACACAGACCCGGACTGTCTGGCCCCTTCCTTGAGGCCATAATTAATTTGAGATTTATTTTTATTGGAGAGTTCGGGTCTCGCGGGTCTCGCCTGGCCTTAACCAAACAAAAGTACAGCTAGACCGTAGATTCGCTTGAATGAAGTTGAATATTTCTTTAAAACTTGTCTCGAGGCATGCCTGGTTCACATTCTGACCCATATTCTGCTCCCATCCGAAATAGAGGAGCTGAACTATCCAGCTGCCGAAAAAAATAAATCATTGCATTGGCCGTATTTCTTTTAAATTCCGCACAGTCATAGATCCTTTTGGTAAATGGTAAATGTGTACGACTTCATGAATCTTGGGCGTGTCAAAGATAGCAGTGCAAAAACACCGTGCGACAAAGCTATTAGCACAGAACCCACGCACGCACGGAAGTAGTGAAACATCAGTTTGGAACGGCCCTACCATAGATTACCGGGTAGCTACCGCAACCGTGTGAAAAACGTCTCAAAGACTATTTATTAAACTGACGTACCGTTAACCTATTGTTTAGAGATTGTTCATCTGGCATCCCTATTGCGAACTGTGTGACGAGGAAGCACAACATCAATTTGAGACATATGTTTATTAGTTATTTTTGGATTAAATTGATCCTCGCCCCACGGAAACCCCCCACAATACGTTTTCAGAGCCATATTTTAATTCCATTTCTCTCTCCTTTTTTTCAATTTGAAGTGTTTTTTTAATTCTTTTTTTTAGAAATGCCAACTCGTGTTCTGCAATTGAAAAAAGGCTGTAACATGCCCTTCTCATATTAATTAACGTTTTATATCCCAGTCACTGATCGCTCAAAATGCACTATGGTAAGGAAAACTCTGATTTCCAAGCATCTTTTCTCCTCAAACATTACGTTGCAGCCGGTCTCTCGAAACAAATCCGGAATTGTTCCCATGCATATGCCTACTCTTACAACAGTCTTAGTGCAAAGCAACCCAAACGTTATGACTCTGGGTGTGTGGAAAAACCTTCGGTGTCAAGGGTAATAGGTCTCCATAACATTGCACAACACTACGCCTTTGAAATAGTTTAATAATAGTTTAGTATTAAAATACTATGCCCCAGGGCCAGATGCAATTTAACCACAGTACGCTTTGTCCTGTACCCTGAGCGAACGAGGAGATCAGATAATGATACTTTGACATTTCAACAACATTTCAGGATAAATAAATAAATAAATAAATAATGTAAATGTACTGTAAATGTATACATTTACGCTCATTATTTCTAAGCAATGACCACTTGGTGGCCTGGCCTACAGTTAAATTACACAAAATAGGCTACATTTTTTTTTTTTTTGAATATATAATCTCACATGAAGTGGTATGTCACACTGACTAATTGTCTATGCAATATCTACAACATTCATTCTTATGGATTATAGGGCTATAACTACCCATTCAAAGAAATACAACTAAACCTAATAAATAAAGACCGATGAGAATACTTGACACGTATTCTATTTCAGCTCATAAAGTTCCAAACATTCCACCGCACAGGCATGCACTTCTGCCGCTGCGTTTTTCCTCCAAAATTTTTTTATTTCTGTTCTGGAGCTGTGCCATGTCAATAGAAATTGGGACAATAAAGAACTGCCCCCTCCCCCCCCCCCTCCCGTCTCCATCAAATTGTCTCGAGGCATTAAAGTTACAGTATGAATTTCCATAGCGTTCCGTATGATTTGATGTGCGGGGTGTGTTTGAAAACGTGTAAACCAGATGTCGGCTATTTGGTTTGTTTACATTCTTTCAGTCTGTGGGAGAGAAGGAAAAAAAAAAAAACCGTACGATGTCACATATAATAAAATATGTTAAAGTAATCACAGTGACCTACTATAGAGGCCAAGAGATAAAAATTTGTCATGACGTCTATGTAGATGAACAAAAATACATTTTATGGCCCAAACGCATTTGCAGCATGCCTGTTGTCCTCCAGAAACAAACTAATTAATGGCAACTCTTCATCAATTGCATTGACGCAACCGGTCTTAGAATAACTTTCTCCTGCTGTCCAACTTTATGACGTCATGTCGTATCCGACACTGTTCGGAAATTCTATTTGCAATTATTGGATAGTCGGTCTCCCTTTTTTTGGCATTGGTGTGCAGTAACGAAACGATTTCACAAAGGCTATCATCGCAATGCAATTCAGCTCAATAATATGCCCAGGCATGCGTCATAAGAGTAATTTGCAAAGTGCAGAGAGGTAAATTTGCGCCCCAGACCCTTTCCCCAACATTACCTGAACGAAGAGGCGATGTTGTCTTACCTTGACGTAAGACGCGGTGTCTGGAACAGTCTGGAACATTTTCTTCGAAGGAAAAGGCCTAAAATGTTCACTTTACCGACCCTGAAAGCACCAAGAAGAACAGAACATTGATGAGAAGATTATTATTATTATTATTATTATTATTATTATTATTATTATTACTGTGTTGTTGTTGTGCTGACAAGTAGGCCTATAATTAATGTCATCACGCACGCGCACGCAAGTGTCCTGACGAGCACAGAATCTTGACTCTGACATTGACAACCTCCCGTTGAACCTGTGACGTGGACAAACGGGTTGGCTACTTATTGGCTCGCTTTGGTATAAACGGAATCTGCTCGCAAGTATGTTCATGTCTTTAATTGAGATCATTGGGCAGTTTTGGCTCTGTGATTTTCAAGTCGCCTACTTAAAATAGCCCAAAATTAAACATGGGAAAGTTGTGCACCAGTAGCGCCACGGTGTTTAACGGTCGCACTGTAGTCAGCGTCCATCAATAATGTTTTATTTTGTGGGTCAACTGGGAGAACTCAGAAATGGTTTCCATAGAAATATGCCGATGAGTATAGGTATCCTCACAACAAGGCGGAAAGGGGGGGATTCGTCCCCTGGTCATAACGGATCACGTGATTGATCTACAATTAGTACGCTGATGAGTCTTTTTACACAATGATAAGATAATTATTCAAATATTGTCTAGGCTAAAACAGGAGCAGCAGCAGCAACAACAGTAAAACCACTACGACTACTACTCGGCTCCTACTAACCCTTCTACTACGCATAATAATAATAATAATAATAATAATAATAATAATAATAATAATATAATGTATACGCTACCTATTTTGGCTCAACTGATGAAAATAATAAAGTACAAATTAAAAAGCTTCGTTCCTTCCCTGCCCCCATCGCGTTGCAAAAGCTCGCCACATATTGAAACACTTTTCTCTTTAATAAGTGCAGCTTACAAAGTCTGGGGCGAAAGGGCACCGCGAGGACGGTGTCTTTAGGTTTTGCCTCAACGTGCAATTATCGCGCGCGCAGTTTAACATTCCTCGCCAGTCAGAATAGAATGAAAATACGACCGCCACTAGGCCTACGTCCAGAACATGCTACAATAATAATAAAAAATGAATCAATGAAAAGACACTGTATGAATTTAGTAGTTTTTATCAAAGCTCTTGGCGCCGCCAATGCCCCCAGTCCTACTGCCTATTCAACTATGAGTATAATGACGTCTCATTCATTAATTAATCATTTAGCCTATCCATTCATTCATCCATTCATTCATAAAGCTATTGGTACAACGGCATGAACTTCAGGAGCCATAATATAATGTCATTTTTAGGTCTGCACAACTTATCAATCTGCGGATTTCGCCCCCAAATTAACGAACCTTTGAAAGGCTTGGATACTTTCGTTACACATTTCAAAACAAAAGCTACAATACCAGCAATAATGGAGCAAAAAAAGGGGGGGTATCAATGTGCGTAATTCGATAGGAAAAGCTTTAACAGTAGCATTTGAATGACTGTATTTGTATTTGTTTGACAGACAATGACAAATTTCGGCATTTTCTTCACAACCCGTCACGCAGAAACAGGCTACAAAATGTGCAGGCAGAAGCACGCGCAGGCACACACATACATTTGCTCACAGAGCATATGACTTTTGGTTTAACGAACAAACCGCAGGAGCTATAACCAACAGACTAGGCATATTCGATTATAATTTAGTGCTGCCACAAAAATGTTAGTTTTTTTTTTCGTTGAACGGTCGCACAAGAGACTTGTCAGATGTAAAAACTCCTTGTGATAATCATCATATTTATTTACAATTTTGAACATTATAAACATCAACAAACCACTCAAAATATAGTCCTTCATATTGCATGTGTAGCCTAAATATTAATTGCACATCTAAAAATATACGATTGAATAGCTAATTATACTCAATATCAACAACACGCAGAGGCCTGATTTCGATTTTAGGAGGAAATGTTAAGATATGGCACTTTAAAATAAGAATTTAATCTTGAAATGAGTCGGGCTGTGCCTGTAATAGAGGAAGAAAAACGGTAATGTTTGAAACATTTGTGAAGCACTTTAAGGTAAATGTTGTGCTTGCCCCATAAAGTTTCCCAAATGCATCCAATTCCAAAAGGTAAAGGGGCGTACGATTCCGCATCTGCACCCAATTACTCGGTTGGGGACTCAGAAGGACTGTTAAATAAATGCCTGCACTTTCCTTTGGGAAGGTCTGTAGACGGAGTGCCTCTTGTGTTACATTTTAAGCATCTTGCCTTGCACGAGAGCTGCGCAGTTATCCATCATAAATTAGAGCAAACTTGTTTCGCAGAGTAAGAAATATTTATACATTGTATAGTGTTCATGTATATCTCGCAGGACAGACTGGACTATTAATTGCTCGGAGGAATTTAATCCAGAGTCCAGAAAACCGCCAGGATTGAGCATGTGCAAATTCTATTTCATGAGTCACCAAATTCACAGGCTTATACAAGTTGTCGATATTGCATGCATTTGTTCAGTTGCCCAAGGAAACAGCGAGGCCGAAACTCGTCGACTGACACAGTGTACAAAACGTGCATGCGCAACGATAAATCCAAGCGGGAAGGAAGAATAAAGATGAAAATAAAAACAGGATTTATAGTGATGTTATTGTACGGATGGAGTCTTTCCAAGGAACGGCAGCTGGGCAGAGGATAACACTCAAACGATGGAAATTGCGTATTCTCTCACTCACCTCTCGATATCTTCGTTGTAGTTGGCAAGTCTTTCAATCAAATTATTCCTCAATATAAATAATTAGTCCCTTTACGAAAAAAAGTTCCTACCACGGTTGACAGTTATTTCGAAAAGGCGGACGGTGTGCCGGGATGTATGAATGAAAACGCTTCTCTGATGCAGGGGCCTCGAGTCGACAGCCAATGAGAAAACACTGACAATCCTCCCCCAGAATGCTCGCGTAGGAGGGAGTCCGGACTACAAGCCCGCTGAACCGTGAAATAAGGGAAATTTAGCATAAATGGGAACAGTGCCGTAAAAAAAAGAAAGGAAAAAAGAGAAAAAGGCGTGAGGTCCTTTTTTATTTGAAAACAACTGACCTCCCTCCCGAGTTGCTTATTGGTTTCAACGTGTCACTTACCGCTGAACAAAAGTGGGAGAGCTCAACCGATTGATCAAAGTGGTACTTAAAAGTAATTCGCATTATAACACCTGCTGTTTAACCGCGCCTTGATTTGTGGTCAGGATATGGGCTAGGCATACACAACGTCCAGTTCCACCTTGTGCCAAAACAATGACGAATTATTTAATAGTATTAAAATGATATTATTTAAAATGATATTATTTATTAGCTCAGATAAAATGGTAAACAAATTAGGCAATGTGTATTCACTGGGTAGCGCCATAGGTTCACAGCCATTCAAATCGTTCCACAACTATTCATGACTGACCATGCATTTACTGATGTCCCATTTCACAGTTTAGCAGAAATAGTTCCCAGGAATATATCTGTAAACCAAAAGTCCAGATGTTTGGGGTTTCGGTCGCCATCACATTCACAAATCTGATAGTGTTAGCGTATTTAAATCGACATTGACGTTAATGACTCGCTAGGGAGCCCTCGATAAAACGTTTCTAGTGACCAAGGAGCTTTTTTCGTGGCTCTTGTCTTGCTTTTATTGTTTCTGCTGCGTAATGTATTTTTCAGAAACCATTTAATCGGTATGAGTATAGAGATTGCAGGACCCGATTTTGGCTGATGATTCCTGGAGGAGAACCCTTCGACAACATCTGCGCACCACGGCCTCGTGACGGAGACACGCGTCTCTAGTGAGGCTTTCTTTCCTGTTCTGTTGACCCCACTCACTCCACTAACTCCATTTCCTATGTTCAGGTTCTGTATCCTGCACCAGAAACGCACTATAAAGGAAGTCAGTTAACGCAGTGGGAGAGAAGTTGCCCAGGCATGGAATTCCGTGGCGACACCACGTCATCGTGACAAGCGTCACGAGAGTGGAAAAAAAGGCTTACAAACCTAGCGCATGTCGAGCATATAAAATCTGTTATCACACAACACGCTGACTTAAAAGGCTACTTTGCAACTTTGACAATTAAAGTAATGTTCTGAAATATGCTGAATCCTAAAATAATTTTTGTGTTGTCCTCTCCTGGTTACTACAGTATGAAAGATGATCAACCTTGCAAAATAAGGGTCACACAAAAGCAAACAAGAACATTAAGGAAATAAATACTGATAGATATATGAAGCGAAACAAAAAATGATGAAATCATGTATGTAGAAATGTTGTGTATTTAGTCTGCCCCCCCCCCCCCCCCCAAGAAATGGGTGTGGACCACATACATTTAATTACATCATTTTTACAACAGTAAGAACAGGGCCAATACATTTCTATAGGATGTTTTGATGACCAAATTGTTATTATTATTATTTTTCTTCTTCTTCTTCTTCTTCTTCTTCTTCTTCTTCTTCTTCTTCTTCTTCTTCTTCTTCTTCTTCTTCTTCTTCTTAGTAGTAGTAGTAGTAGTAGTAATATTATTATTTGCTACAACAATAACTTTGTATGGAAACTTGATCTAGCAAGCTTCATATAGACTGGGATTGCGTGAAAGGAAATACTACTAGATATAGCATCATAGCATCACTATTGAAGTATTGAAAGTATTATTTAGATTGATTAATCTTCACTTTCATTCAAAGAACTACACTAAAATGTATTGCTTGTAACATTTGTGTTTGTCTTTGCATTTTATCTGTGATCTACTTCATTCCTCTGTAAACCTTGGAGCATTGTACACAAACCAGTTTAAATAGGACTGGGATATTGAAGACAGTGGGATAAAGAAGATTATTACATTACTGATGCACCTGGAACACATCATGACTCCAGACCGGCTGTTCCACAGAATTTAAATTGATTTCAGTATAAATCCCTGCCTGCTATAAAACCTCTGCAGCATGCAGTTCTCCCTTTTATTTAAGTCCTCCCTACTCATTTTTTTGTTTGTTTTATAGCAAAGTAGACATTCTTTAAACATGTTGTCACTCAAACATTAATCAGTAAAATAACATTTATATTTGCTTACGAAAAGTGTTGAAATCACATGAAATCAGTTTAAATGGAAAGATTTTAAGAAGAGCAAAATTCCTGCCTCATGCCAGTGAGGAATTTCATAGTGGGAATCCTGCTAATGCCACACTGAGTCTTCCTAGTGGGAATCCTGCTAACGACACACTGGGTCTTCCTAGTGGGAATCCTGCTAATGCCACACTGGGTCTTCCTAGTGGGAATCCTGCTAACAACACACTGGGTCTTCCTAGTGGGAATCCTGCTAACAACACACTGGGTCTTCCTAGTGGGAATCCTGCTAACGACACACTGGGTCTTCCTAGTGGGAATCCTGCTAATGCCACACTGGGTCTTCCGAGTGGGAATCCTGCTAATGCCACACTGGGTCTTCCTAGTGGGAATCCTGCTAATGCCACACTGGGTCTTCCTTGTGGGAATCCTGCTAATGCCGCACTGGGTCTTCCTTGTGGGAAACCTGCTCACTCCATGTCAGGCCTTCCAAGTGGGATGCCTGTGGGAGTGCAGTGGAACTTTCATCCGAGTGTTTTATGGAGGGTAAAAACATTTACATTACCTTTACATCGATGTTATCAGTGGCAATGTTGACAGGCCCAGCTGGCAGGGGAATCGCATCAGGTCTACGATGATGAAAACCATTGAACCGTTGGGTGGATTGTTGAGTTGTCAGTGGTGCGGAGCCTTGCAATGTCACCTACTTTCTTCACTTAACTTTAAATAAGAGAAAAATACAAAAATAATATTAAGCAGGGCAGAGGGAGGAAAACTCTGAAATTCAAAGACATCAAATAACAAACTGAAATGGGCTTTGACACAATTTAAAATAGTTTCTGTTTGAACTGTCAAAATCCCTTTAAATCAATAATCCTCAGTACTTAGGAATTGCTTGTTGGTTTGAGATTGGTATTGCATTTTCCCATTGATCTAGAGCGTTAACAAGGCCATGGTTGGCTCACCTCTCCTGGGAACTCAAACATCTCAAAAATGTTTGTATTTGGGAATATGTTGCAGTGTACAGACATCTCTGATGGTATCGCAGAGGCTAATGAAGCCCCTTTAGCTCTGAAGTTTAATTTGTTATTTATTTAGCTGAAGGAGGGACCGAGAGAGACGATCTGGAGAGGGAGATAGCCGGCATTCCAAACCAGTCCTTGGGGATGGAAAAATGGGCAGAGTAGAGGTTCTATTCACGCTAACGTTGTTAGCGCAGATATGGTGCTAGCCTGGGAGACTGCGACCCCATGCTAAAGAGCAAATTGAGCCATTCTGTCGCGATGAAAACTCGGGAATGAGGGTGGGTTTGGACACGCTGTTCAACTCAAATCTCACCAGGGCTGTTTTGACCTATTGTATGTTCTAGCATAGAGCATGATTATATAGACGATCACTTTCATCTGGAAAGTATCTACAAACCATAATTGAATATTACTTCTCTGTAAATTATAAAGGCATACTGAGCTGTGAATAGTATTGCCCGAGGCTCTCTTTCACCCATGGCTCTTTGAGAGAGCTCTACACTACCAGTGAGTCAAAAAATAGTTCACCACAGAGCAGGGAATCCTGTTGTTTTTCATTCATAGCAGCTGATTTTCAGTTTTACGTATATGAATACGATTTGTCAAGATTTCAGATTCAGAGAGTATCTGAAAAAATGTGGAGGGCGGGGCATCTGGGAAGGTGGGCACTTATGTAAGTGATAACATAAATGCACATTATTTGGAAGAGCCAGATAAACTAGATACCCTACTAACTCTGATGATGAATTGTAGTGAAATAAAATGTTGGAGCTTAAGTGTGCGGAAGGAAGCTCTACTCAAGTGCACAGAGTGATGTGTGTCCCAGTAGTTATCACACAGGTAACTTAAGAGAAAATAGCATGTATATGGTGTTCTAGCTGTGAAGGGTTCTGCTGGTTCTGTGATACAATCACAGCTGTGAAGGGTTCTGCTGGTTCTGCAATGGTGTTCTAGCTGTGAAGGGTTCTGCTGGTTCTGTAATACTGTCACTGCTGTGAAGGGTTCTGCTGGTTCCGTAATTATGTTCCAGCATTGTAATAGTTCTTCAGTAGTGTTCAAGTGGTGATTGACATTCCACAGCACTTTATTAGGTCATTATTAGACATATTGTTTTACATGGATTGATAATTCTGCTGCTGCGGCCTATCCACTTGGAAATTTCATGTGTTTTGTGTTCAGAGATGTTGCAATGTGTGGTTATTTCCGTTAGTGTCACCTTCCTGTCAGCCATGACCAGCCTGGCCCTTCTTTAACCTCTGTTATTAACAAGGCATGTTTGCCTGCAGAACTGCTGGAAATGTCTAAGATACTAAAACCACCCTGTCTGGCACCAACAATCATTCCACGGTCAAAGTCACTTAGGTCACATTTTTTCCCCATTCTGATGGTTGATGTGAACATTAACTAAAGCTCCTGACCCGTATTTACATTATTTTATGCATTTCACTGCTGCCACATTAGATAATCACATGGATAAGTAATAAGTGAGTATATGCGTGTGCCTATGTTGTGTGTGTGTGTGTGTGTGTGTGTGTGAGAGTGTGTGTGTGTATGTGTGTATGTGTGTGTGTGTGTGTGTGTGTGAATGTTAGGCATGTGGGGAATATGTTCATGCATCGTGTGTGGTCCTTCATGAACAGAATCAGGTGGAGACACACCTGCACATAAGATACCTCCATCCCTCCAAAACTCACACAGACAGTCCCTCCCAAGCTCACACAGGCAGTCCCCCTCAAACTCACACAGTCCCCCTCAAACTCACACAGACAGTCCCTCCCAAACTCACACAGACAGTCTCTCTCAAACTCACACAGACAGTCTCCCTCAAACTCACACAGACAGTCCCTCCCAAACTCACACAGACAGTCCCCCTCAAACTCACACAGACAGTCCCCCTCAAACTCACACAGACAGTCCGCCCTCCCAAACTCACACAGACAGGCCAAGTCTCACAGCGGCAGAAAAGCACGCGACGCCCTCATACATATGCATGAGCACTCGGAGGAGGAGAGGAAGAGATGAAGTGAAATCGATGCGGCGTGGCCTTTAAAGCCTGCCCGTCCTCCGGCACGGCGATGGCTGCGATTGGAGAGGCCCGCCGCGGCCGTCTGCTCCACTGCGCCTCGCCTTCTGCGGCTTCTCTCTCTCTCTCTCTCTCTCTTTGAGGCCCCACGTCGCCCAGACGCGTCCGCCAGCCCGAGCTCCATGCGGGCTGCTCACCAGACTGCGAAATTCATTCATCTGTGCCTTCAGACGGTCAAATCTGGATCTAATAAAGCGGCCTGGTGCGATTGATCCAGCTCTGCGAGAGGGTGCGATTACACAGAGCGCCCACTAGAGGGCTCTCCGCTCTAGGCTAGCGCACCTCTCCGCCGTTCAGCTTAAGTGTGAGTCCCAGCCCCCGGTGTTTCACAGACCCCCCGAGGACCTGCCTCTGTAAACATTCACACACACAAGCAGTGTTCAAACTTTTCGGTACCCTTTGGTACAGAAATGCTTCCTTCCAGTTTGGCACAGGGTATACACTGAAGAAGAGGTCGCTCATGTTCTCCGGAAAGGCCTCACCAGTGAAATGTTTTGTACTGTTCTTGACAGTAGCCGTTCAACGTCGCGGCGTAGACGGGGGACTTTTTTTACCTCACGGGACGAAAAAGGGCACCGCTTCGGACCGCGGCCATCCCAGCAACCTCCGTCCCCTTGCCGAACCGAAACGTGCAAAACGGGAAACAGATTTGCCTCTTACAGACACAGAGACGGCCAGACTAGGCAGCCGGCGAGGGGGGGAGGGGGGGTGGGGCGGGGGAGAGAGGTGGGGTGTGTTTTTGGAAACACACAGGGGTAAAAAAGGAAAATAGGCCAGGCACAACTCCTGGGGACCGAGAGGGGGCCGCAGACTTCAAAGCCCGGGTGAGGGGGCGCGCAGGGCCCGGGTGAGGGGGCGCGCAGGACCCGGGTCGGGGCCTGTGAGTAGCCGTGAGGACAGTGCCCCGGCGCCGGGGCTCCACCACCGCGGCGCTCTCTCTCTTAAAGACGCAGCGACCCGCGTTCAGTCAGAGCGAAACCTGCGGCACCCGGCCTCTTCGCAGAAACTCGATTAGCTATTTCCGAACTCGGTGCCCTTTCCCCTCGCGCGTTACGTGCTGAGTAAATGTGACAGCAGATGTAAGAGTGACCACAACACGGTGACGCTAGCTCAAATGGTGCCTGTAGCTGCCCAATGACACATTCAAAGGTTTTGGGAAACAGTTTTTTTAATTTTTTTTTTATGAATTATCTATTTTTGAGTCAGAAGAGCAATGAATTAGTAAGTGAATATTTTCATGGAATCTCTTTTTGGATACTTGTTGATTTTTTTTCTTTTCTTTTTTGTTTGCTTCCCATGTTTGATTCCCAGGTAGGACACCGCTGTCGTGCCCTTGTGCCAGGTCCTTCACCGGAACTGCTTCAGTGTGTATCCGGCTGTGTTGGTGTAAAGAAACGGAGTAAGATGGGACGGGAGCACGTGTTAAACACCAGTGATGGAAGAATGGCGTGCAGGTGGTCACAGAGCTAGAAATTCCATTGCGATTTCTGTAAAGTCTGTGCGCGTGCTGTCCAATAGAGGGCGCAGTTGAGCTAGGAAACAAATCGCCCGACGGTCGCTGTACATTTTGCATCAGTTGTGACGCTTTAAAGAGGGGCGCTGCAGCCAGATCTTGGATGCACTTAAAGAGCGGTTTGTTGTAGCCATTTTGTTGGTGTCAGTGAATGCGTCCTTCCTTCCTGCATTAAATCACATTGTCATTGTGAAACAACGCTGTCCATTCCTCTGGCAGTGGAGGAAGATAATAAATTTGTCCGGAGCAATCAGATGAAAATTTCCGGCAGTCGCTTTTGATAACTTGCTGATTCTGATGCATGTGAGTCTGCTCTGTCAGTGATATTCACCTATCGTCCAGGGAGTCTACAGTCCTGAGACTTTACACAGATGGATCTCTGGAACCCTACGGTAGTCTAGGGGCGGCCTGTAGCGTAGTGGTTAAGGTGCATGACTGGAACCCGCAAGGTCGGCGGTTCGATCCCCGGTGTAGCCACAATAAGATCCGCACAGCCCTTGAGCAAGACCCTTAACCCAGCGGAGGATTGTCTCCTGCTCAGTCTAATCAACTGTACGTCACTCTGGATAAGAGCATCTGGCAAATGCCAAAAATGTAAATGTAAATGTATACTGTAGTCTGTAAACATCCAATCACTGCCAGTAAACGAGCAGCCTGACTTCCCATGAAGACTGAGCATCCCTACTGGACATTACAAGCGTATGACACTGTCGCTGAACAATGGGGGCCTTCTATTTGAGAGAGAGGATTAAGTTAAATCGAGTTTAAATAATGACATTTGAGTAATTTGAGACGCCGCTGGCTAGGAATATTGAGGCCCGCAGAAAGACGGAAATCAATGATTCCAATAGAGTGACCCAGAGTGACAGAGACCACACCGAAGCCATCGACTGTGAGGGATGCCACCTTACTTAAGGGGGCAACATGGCTCAGGCAGTAAGAGCAGTCGTCTGGCAGTCGGAGGGTTGCCGGTTCGATCCCCCGCCCGGGCTGTGTCGAAGTGTCCCTGAGCAAGGCACCTAACCCCCAAATGCTCCTGACGAGCTGGTCGGGGCCTTGCATGGCAGCCAATCACCGTCGGTGTGTCGGTGTGTCGGTGTGTGAGTGTGTGTATGAATGGGTGAATGGAGAAGCATCAATTGTACAGCGCTTTGGATAAAGGCGCTATATAAATTCCAACCATTTATTTAACCATTTACTTCTGCAGCAGCTTTGAAGGCCTTTGTGTTGTATGCACGACAAAGAGGAAGTGCTTCTCTCTTCAAAGACAGTAAATTTATTTAAACATTAAACACTGTCCATTTCGGGTACTGCCTACAACTTTATATCCCCGGCTAAAATGCCCAGATGGGCAGCTTCTTTCATCCTCTCTACTTAACAACAGGAGGTTCTAGTTAGCAACGGGGGGTTCCGGTGCGGTTACAGCACAGAATATCTAATGCACCCCTCTTTACAAATGACCCTTTTACAAGTTATAGTACAGGACATCTATTGTCAAAGTACTACCCTTGGATCACACCACTTCTTAAATATTTATGAGGCATATCAAAACTGGAATTTTTTTGGCTTCGTGACATTATATTACAGTGTAATCACTTAGCATACTTCAATGGCAGGGAGACATAATGTTCCGTGTTGAGAATACAGTTATACGGTGAGGGTTTTTTTTTTCAGTATCTTTTATAACTGTACCCCAGAACTCCATGTCCTGCTGTGACACCCTGGAGGAGCAAAAATGCCGTTCAGAAACATCCCGGGGCTACCTCTGTGTGCGGCGGAAACCGGCGAGCAAGTCCTTCTTGTTTTGATGTCCGTGTGAGATTTGTAATTATGGATGCCTGCAAACAAGCCAGGGGGCTTGAGTGGGTACACTGAATATTCTCCCGTAATTTAGGTCATTTCTTACCTGCACATGAGAGGGAGATTCAATTAATAGCAGTATTATTATGTAAAAGATATTGTTGGTGGGGTCACTATATGAGTTGAGTGAAACACCTTGGAAAGTTTATTTTACATTTTTGGGGTGGGGGATTTTGTCTTTGGCATTTTACACCGTATTTATCTTTCAGAAAAGAGGAAGATGGAATATAAATGACGTACCAGCTCGGGTTTAAAGCACCGATTGTTTTTCTGGTGAGCGTGAGCTTGATGAGAGTGGTGTGGAGTTGGTGTGAGCCTGTCAGTGACGGTGTTTTTTTAATAGAAAGAGAGCAGATCGTTTTTCCGACCTGTGTTTTTCTTTCCACTACTTTCAGATATGGAAAGTACCAGGGAGGGGTGTGGTGGCTGACGGCGACTTGTAGCACAGTCTTGCCCATTGTGGTGGTGACTTAAGCTGGAATCAGGGCGGGGGGGTTATTAGCTATTGCACTTTTGGTTATTTACTTGTCGCTCCTCAGGAAATCAAATCATTGCATCCCAGTCCAGCACAGTAAAATGTCTGCCGAAAGTGGGCTCTGTAAGTGTTGATTTAACATTGAACGTTTTAGTGTGAACATACTAGCGCACACAGTATATTATGTTATTGAATGACATTATTGGAAGATAAAAAATAAAAAAAAAACTACACTGAGGATGACTCAAAAATAATTACAGTACAAGACTCTTTTCATAGTACAAGACGAAATGTAATAACCAACGGTGGAGGGTGGGGGTGGGGTGGGGGGGGTGGGGGGTAGGCACTCATTAAAGTCTCTACATTGTAGGATTTGGCGGAGACATTTATGCAATTTATGCCAGATAAAATTATACATATCAACATGACATTTTCATTTTGTGAAAGTTGCATTGTAGTCCTGGCCCTGGCATTTGGGGGCCTGGCAGAATGTGCCACGGGGGCAGATTTATTAGGGCTCAGATGAGGTCTGAGCCAAGAGCAAACCTGGCCACTGGACCACTGATAATAACACTCTACATTTACAATAGAGAGAGGGGAAGGAAGAGCATGAGGAGATGGAGAGAGAGAGAATAAGGGAGAGAGTGGAGGAGATGGAGAGAGAAGAAGAAGGGAGAGAGTGGAGGAGATGGAGAGAGAAGGAGGGAGAGAGTGGAGGAGATGGAGAGAGTAGGAGGGAGAGTGAAGGAGATAGAGAGAGAATAAGTGAGAGAGTATAGGAGGTGGAGAGAGAGAATAAGGGAGAGAGTGTAGGAGATGGAGAGAGAAGAAGAAAGGAGAGAGTGTAGGAGATGGAGAGAGAGAAGATGGCAGAGAGGAAATACAAGCTGTTTCCTGGCAGAAATCACACATCACACATAAGGCCTCACATCCTTAGAACCTCTGTGAAAGGCTAGAACCAGCAGGCCTCCTAGGACTGGTCCGTGGTGATGGGAGACTGGGGGGATGGCCTACACAGATCTGCTCTGCTCCCCAGCAGAACCAGACCAGCGTTCTGGCAATTCATTTTTAGTGAGGGCTCCGCACACGTTGTGATCCAGGCTGAGAGCCGGGTGGGGGGTGAAAGGGTTATTCCCTCAGGGTCTGTAGCAGAGTTGGGTTCAGTGGGGTGGGTTGGTTTGGTTTGAGGTGGGATTCGAGGAGATTAGAGGGGCATGCAGTAAAATGTCCATTGTAGCACCTCCAGTGTCTGGATGGAAGTTGACTTTAAAAATGGAAGAACGGTTGTTCGTCTCGGTGCCTCTTCTCAAAATGGAGGTGGAGCTGAACCCATCTGCTTCCCGGCCGACCCACCCCTTGTGCATAGCGAAGACCTGCACGGTCTGCTGGGTTTTCATCAGTAATCGGCTCTTAATTAATCAATTAAAGCGTTCAACCTAATTGCCCAGCTCAACTGAAGGCTCTGGTCAACTGGTCACCTGGATTTAAGTAAGCAGACTAGCTCACGCCTCTGCTCTGGCTGATCTCCAGCCTTGGCCATCCCTGCCATGTCCATGGGGACGCCCACGCGGTGGCTAGGTGAGTCTTCAAGGGACAAAACATATTACTGTTATTGAGGTCGAATGCCACATTCACTCTCAATATTTTGTTCAGCAAAAGTCTTTGATATGTTTGCTCCTGCATGGTTGGCATGCTCAGGGGTAATATGGTGTAAACGCAGGTATAGCCAGAAGAGCAAGAAAGGCATTTAATAACTGGTGTCACACCACACACACACAACTTGGGTGACATTGGCTCAGGCGGTAAGAGCAGTCGTCTGGCGGTCGGAGGGTTGCCGGTTCGATCCCCCACCCGGGCTGTGTCGAAGCGTCCCTGAGCAAGACATCTAACCCTTAAAATGCTCCTGACAAGCCGGTTGGTGCCTTGCATGACAGCCAATCACTGTTGGTATGTGAGTGTGTGTGTGAATGGGTGAATGAGAAGCATCAATTGTACAGCGCTTTGGATAAAGGCGCTATATAAATGCCAGCCATTTACCATTTACCATTCCCCTCACAGTCAAGTGCTCAGAGTTAACATTTCTCAGTGAACGGTGAATGGACGCAGGTTAAAAGGCAGGAGCTCCCCCCCCCCCCTCCTCCCCCGCCTCTCCTTCCTCTTCATTAGACGTTAAAGCGATCCCTCCCCCTCCACCTCCCATCCTGTGTCCTGACTCCTGAACCCGCCGTCCGCCCAGATCTTCTCACAACATCAACGACAGCCCGGTTGCACAAGCGTTTAGCACACTCCCTTCCTCGTTAGGAGACAAGCGCCTTGCTTCCCAGTTTATTAATTAAGAGGAGAAGCACAGGCCAGGGCTGAACTGGGGTTGGGGACGGGGCGGCGGGGGGGGGGTTTGTTTATTTTGGAATATTATCAGGGTATGAAGGGCGCCCTAGGTTGCACTCCGGTAGTTAACGGGCTGGAGCTCTCTTTCCCCCTGAGCCCTGCTTCACTTTTTCATTTTCCACCCCCTTTCTTCCTCATGCTTGCTTTAGCGATTTCTGCCTTCATTATCTGCTGCGTTTCAGTACTCAGTGACTGTGTGTAGCGGGACTGGAAATATATATTTTAAAAAATTCCATATCTTACTTTAACTCGCTGGGTTGGACTAAAGATCAAAACACCCATGTTTTTGAATTAGATGATTATTGATGGAGGGGTTTTTTATCTAAATGTACACGTATCGTTATATACTGTATGGATTCTAAATGTCAGTTTTCAGGAGCTCCAGGACTGGCACTGTACATTGTGCTTCACCTGCATGAACCAGGACTTGAAATGAACACACTTAAAATTTGATCTGTGACTGATTCCTCTTAGATGTTGGGGTGACATTGGTTCAGATGTTCAGGGTTGCCGGTTCGATCCCCCTGCCCGGGCTGTGTCGAAGTGTCCCTGAGCAAGACACCTAACCCCTAAATTCTCCTGACGAGCTGGTCGGCACCTTACATGGCAGCCGATCGCTGTCGGTGTGAGTGTGTGTATGAATGGGAGAACAAGAAGCATCAATTGTACAAAGCTTTGGATGAAGGCGTTATATAAATGCCAACCGTTTACCATGTTGGTGGAAGGTGGCTGCTGAACTGAACTGCAGTACATTTTACATTTTTACATTTTAGTCATTTGGCAGACGCTTTTAATCCAAAGCGACTTACAAGTGCATAGGTTGTACCATAAGTCAAAGCATCACATCCAGAAACTCGCAAAATACACATGAAATGCTGTTCTAAACATAGTTGTCATCATAAGTGCATTTTATTTTTATTTTTTGGGGGGGGGGTAAGTAAGTGCTCTTCTGAACCCCGGCGTTTGTGGGGGGGTTGGGGGGAGTAGCCGGGGAGTCAATTAGCTAATGCCACTGACAGGGCATCCCCACACGCGGTTCTGCGGCGTGGCTCCCCGCTCTGGAGGCAGGGTCCGGGGTCCCCGGGGCTGTCACGACGCGGTGCTCCACGCGAAACATCTGGACCCGTTTTCGGCATGTTCCGAAGCCGCGAGGAGCCAGGGATGTTTGCCTGATTTAAGAGGCCTGTTTAGAGCTGTTTGGACAACTCGCTGAACGGATTAGTGCCTTAATTAAAGATAATATCAACTCATAATATCTCTCCCAAAGAATTCCCTTTCACACAGTGTGTAGCAGTCTCCACTCTCTGGGAGACTGACCCCCGGGTACTTAGACCCGAACCAGCCAATGGGGGGAAAGTTACTCCCCCGTCACCAGCTCCCACAATTCACAAGCTGAGGGCCCACTTATCATGTGCATTTTGTGTGAAACAACCCAGCATGAAAATGTAGCCTAATGCATGGTCATAAAATGGAGTGAACTACGTCTAAATGCACTAGGCAGCGCGTTGCTTCGGTTGCTTTGATGAATATCTGGAGACATGGCTTACCACATCTTACAACCCCACCTCAATGGTAAATGGTTGGCATTTATATAGCACCTTTATCCAAAGCACTGTACAATTGATGCTTCTCATTCACACTCACACACGTCAACGGCCATTCAAGGCACCAACCAGCTCGTCAGGAGCAATTGAGGTGTTAAGTGTCTTACTCAGGAACACTTCGACACATCCCAGGAGGGGGATCGAACCAACGACCCTCCGACTGCCAGACAACTGCCCTTACCGCCTGAGCCAATGTTGCCCCACCTCAGTGCCACTCCTGGTCCACCAGTGGATCCTAACATGCTGCAAGGGAAACACTTGACAACATAAGCGCACAATATTTACACATTTTTACAGACAACACCTAATCGCGTTTGGACTCATATAAAGTTGATTACAGTTGAACACTGACATTATCATTTAAAAAAAGTTGTAGGAACATTTTGTTGCCAGTTTTAGTTTACATAAGGCAGTTCTATATCACATTGGTTCAAAGTTGCTGGTAGGGTTGTAGACCTGCAATGGACAAACCATTATAATTTAAGAAAATGCACCGCTGTCTTTCATCTTAATGATGTTCCAAATGTTTATAGCGAAATGGAGTCTGAAGTGCACAGAAGCCTCTTATCAATTCAAGTTGAATCAAATGTCTCAAAACTCATTGGACGGCGATTCATCCCACAGCAAGGTAATGATCCCAAACATACACCAGTACTCTCTTAATGATGTTCCAAATAGTTTGTTTTGGTTTGCCTATTGTTTGGCCGAAGACCTCATAATGGCTTCCTTGTTCTCAGCCACATAATGGCTTCCTTGACTTTCATTGGCACAGCTCTGGTCCTCTTGTTGACAAATTCCTATAACAAACACCACGCCTAGAATCAGCCTAGAATCAAGACTAGATACTAAAAACTCTCTTATACCTGCACTAAGGAAGCGATTGGAGGTATCTGACTAATCAGAAACACCTATGAAGCCATTTGTCCCAAATGTTCTGATGCCCTGAAATGGGAGGACTGTGCTGTGTGTTGTGATCACTACATGGTAAAATCTGAACGTAAATACTCTTTCGTAAAACCTTTAACTTAAAATGACAATTTTAATTTACAGAGCCAAATCAAGAAAAAAAAAAAAGTCTTTGTCCCAAGACTTACGGAGCCTATAAACTTCCAACAAAAATATTTACACTAAGGCTCTCAATTACTGATAGATAGAGGAGAGGAGGGGAAAAAAAACACTTCCTTTTTTCAAGTTCTGTATCTAGCCTGGTGATCAGAAGTTGATAGTGTCATAAAGCATTATATCCTCACTTTATTCACTGCAACGCGCCTTTAATCTAAAAATACCCTGGCAAAAAAAAAAGGTCTCAGCACAAAGTTAGGCTTCTACCTCTCAAAGCGAAACAACCGGGATACTCAGGTCCCAAAATAAACCAACGTCTCATAAAGGGCTCCTTCTTTGTAGTCGGTGTAGAAACAGCTGTGGGGCAGTTCTCTTGTGGGGAAAGATTCAGGCAACGTATCAAAGCAAAACCCCGACAATTCTCCTGGAAGTGGGGAGTGGGAGGAGAGCTCTCCTTTCTTCCTCAGAACGCCGAAAAAGAAAAACCTACAGCAAACAGAACCGGTGTTAATAAAAATCCATTAATATGAGCTGTCAGTCGTATCTTCAAATATGACCCAAAAAACGTGGTGCTGAGATAAAGCTTCAAGGTCTGTCCTCGCTTGCAAAGTGAAGAGTCTGGGGCCAAGTTCACTCAATAACACTTAAAACACTTTGACATCGGGAAATTTGAAAGCGTCTACATATTTTGGAGACAACAGTGTTCCCGGTTGATGTGAAGAGGTGATATCTTGATGGTCAGAGATAAGAGTAAATGATCGTTCTTGAATGAAGTATTTTTTGGGTCTATCAGATCAAATATAACCTGAAGAATTTTTTTAAATCGTCAGTTCTCCCTCTCATTTGGGAGACGTATGGTGATCCTGGTTGATATATTCAGTCGAGGGAATAGACTATGTGGGTGACACCAGCCATGAATAAACACTTATTAACATTATTTTTGCAGGGCCCGGCATAATGTACAGTTACCTCATGATTGTTCCACAAACATAAATAAATATAAAAAATCACTTATTTTGCTGAATATCTTTAAGCAGTTTGTGAGTGCTTTCTGTTTTAGAATTGGCATTGCATATTTTAACGCATATATTAAGCAGGCTGGAATAGCCTAATGACTGATAGACCCCCACTCATTTGGCCTGGCGTTACACTGCAGTCTGACAACTAAAGAAAGATTAATAGAATGTGCATACCAGCAGCAAGCACAGGTGGACTGAATCTACACTAACTCTGCACCCAGAGACGTTTATGCTGCGAGGGTCTGCGTTTTGTGTGCTGTGTGTGGACCGGGGGGGAGCATGCACGGTACAGTTGCACTAGGCAATGTACGCCGCTGTATCAAACACTATTAGCCGGCCACATCTGACCAAAATAGGACATTGGGAAATCTGACTTATGGGCGGTAAGTTCAAGCAACGCGCATTAGACGGGCCCAGAGAAAAACATTCCGAGACTTCGGCCCGATCCGCGATAAAGCGGCCCTTTTGAGCGATGGGCCTTAATAACGGGGCTTTTTTTTGGGCTGTTTAGTGTAAAAGCGTGACCGCGGACGACCGGAGGAGGGGAACGGGATTGACGGAGAGGGTGCGGAGAGGGGGCTGGACGCGGGGTTTGGCGGTGAGCGCGGTCTCACGCGGAGCAGAGGTGCACCGAGGCCCTCGCCTTTGAACTGCCGAGGTCGCTAATTGAAACAATACCGTGGCATCGCAAAAAAAAAAAAAAAAAAACGAGAGATCTGGATCCCATTCATTCCCCTTGATTCAATTTGGGCTGTCAGGAGGGAGCACCAGATCTCTGCGTGGCGATAACTCATCCCCATCTGCCCCCACCCTGCCCGACTGCCCATCTGCCCCCCCCCCCCCCCCCCCCGCTTCAACAAAAAAAAATTAAAATAGCACTGGTCTGATTGTAGCTCTCTGTAATCCTGGACTTCTAGGAGCTTTTATGTTTACCTGGGGAGCCATTTCCCTTAGCTTCCCTGTGTACCTTTTCATTCAAACAACTGTTGTGCCACAGGGTGTCAGGAGGTGTTTTGGAGGAAATGCGGTTGTTTTGCTGATAATGTTTATTTCTTGGGGCTGAGAAGTCTTCTCTAGACAGGGAAAAAAATGCCTTTTTTTTTTCTTTGCCCGTCCACTTTCGTTGACGCCTGTATATCTAGGCTTGTGATCTTCCTTCCAAAATTGTAAGATGTCATGGCACAGGGCTCACCCTTCTCATTTCACACAAGACTGCTTTAGGCAGCTTTAATCAGTGTCGCGCATTTCCAACTCCAACTCCAACCCAGCCCGAGAGCCTCAGTAAACACTGCAGACACGAACAGGCAACGGAATATTCAGGAGCAAAGTGAGCTGTGATGTAACGTTCGTACGGTTACCATGACGGCGTGTGTTTGGTGACACGTCCTTTCCCTGTTTACGGTGCAGACGTTCGGTAGGCTATAAGAAGCCTTGGCTACCTAGACCTGACTGACCACTCCCACCCTCCTTATTGTCCCTGACCGGCGGTCAGGACGCGACGGGGGAAGTCACGGAGTAACTATTGTTTTCTCTTCCTCTATGACTTTATATGGGATTTTTCCTGGCCAGTTTTCCTGCACCGGGTCCAGTAATGCGCTGGTGAGCACGAGGACACCAATGTCCGGACCTTTGTGACAAATTCAGCGTAATTCTCATGATTTTATTAAGGGAGAAACAAGGTGGAAGAGACTGCATGCATGCAATCAGGACCCTCAAGTCTTTTAGTGGGGCAAGACCAATATCAGTCTGTTGCGCTACTTCTAGTGGCATAGGCCGATTAAGAACTTGACCCCTTTCTATCGGATGAAAAACAATAGGTTTGACCCCCTTCCCAATACAGTGGCTTCTGGTCGGATTCAAGAACGATTTTAGGGGTAAAACAGAATAGACTGTTTCACTCTCTAAATTTTTGTGCGGTAATGTGTCATTTTGTCCCTTGACATAGCTATGTTACCCAATGCCGATAGATACCATGAACGGCAGATCTCCATTACATTTACATTTACATTTTAGTCATTTGGCAGATGCTTTTAATCCAAAGCGACTTACAAGTGCAAAGGTTCTTCCACAAGTCATCTCCATGCTGACACTGAGTTAAATTAACTGTCAGTAAATTGTCATTAAACTAAATTAAAAACTGACACTTGTCAGTTTCTTTTTAATTCTGAACAACACTCAACCTTATTAAATGAATATGAGCAACAAAGCTACTCATATGGTTTAGTTAAAGCTCGAATGATAATAATGCCATTGAATAATTTATGGACACTTCATCCTGCACCTTGCTCCATTCTAGCCCATTCAAAATGCTGACACGCACTTCTTCATATTTTAAGGATACCCCAAAATCGGTTTTCAGTGGAGCCCTGCGATTGCCGAGGGTGGGACTAATCCTTAAAGTGTGCCTTCCCACCTCCTCGCAGTAAACGCCACAACTGGCAGGTAGCCGCAGTCCGGCCAAGCACGGAGCTGTCAGGATATCACGAAGAGAGAACGAGCAGAGTTTCACTGTCAAGCTGCGGTGAGTTGTTGTTGTTGTCTTGTTTACTGTTTTTCTGTGTGCAATAACACATCCAGAGAGCTGACATGAATGAAGCCATCTTGTTATTTTCGTGCAACGACGATTGTGACTTTCCGTAAATAATCCGCGGCTGAGGTTTCAGGTTGAAAGGCAAGCTTTGAAGTTGTGTTCAAGGTTGCGCTACTTACCAAAAGGGTGCCGTGTTTTGATTGCGTGTGTTCAGACGGGCTGTACGATTTCATTGTATGACAAGAGCCGAATAAAATTATAATAATTCAATTTAAATGAGACATTTCACAATTTGAATTGTTGGCTTGGCTATCACTGACAACCATGTTTTCCGCACTGTAATATGTTTAATGAACCAAGAAGCATGAAAAGTAGGGTACTATGCAGGCTTCTCTGTATTAGGCTATCACATTATTTTGGTGGACATGGCATGAAGCTTAATCGTTTTTATTAAACGAATTCGAAGTAGACTTAGTTTATACGAAGAAAATAATTTAAAGGCAAGCACATTTTATTATTGTTTTATATTTTTTGTGAGACCTATTTTGGACATATTTAACAATAGCATCGCACAGACCTTTATTACACAGTTCACATTTAAAGCATTACATGACTGTATTTTTTTATTTAGATTTCTTGAAACAATTTGACAAAGGGTATTGCACATCGATTGCCTTCGCTTTACCTTTAAAGCGGCTTGATTAATAATGAATTTAGCGTTATTTGAAATCTGATGCAAAGTTTATGCGAACTTTATGGCGATCCAAATTATGTTTTTCCTTCCTCGAGGCGGGGTTGAGGTTGTGCTCGAGACTTTAACTTCCCAGCTCCTTTACAGTGATGGGCCTTACACCAATTTTTGGATATAAGATGCAATTATGGTGTGATGGTGATGTTTTTTTCTTTCTGATAGCTCTTTTCACATTGTACAACATGTATGTGAGTACAGATCACTGGCACTGTCCCACAGGATCGAGCTCAGAAAATAAACTTTTGTCACCGTTTGTCACAGGTAAAAACAAATCCTGAGGGAACTAACAGGGATCATGTATAAACATACAGTAGGTAGCCAGATTAACGCCCTTCTAGTGTTGCGAACAAAATGCATGAGCATCGTCATTGTTTGATGAATGAACCAATGAATGAATGAATAAATAAATAAAGGAAATGGTTTGATATAAATAGTTTGATATAACAATTACACACAGCCTGGTACTGCAAATTGGATTCCTTTTTGTGTACATGGTAATCTTACACAGCATTTGGTTTGTGTTACTTGTTTATGATAGAGCATATATATTACACTGTAAATTCCCATCCCTTGTGAACTATTATAGTTAGACTTACTTTAGCACTAAATACATTTAAAAAGTCTATCTCAATCAAGCTCCTGTCAGATATGCACGTGAAAGTGTATGTTAATGGTTACTTCCTATGGCCTGAGACCTCACCCCAAAGCTGAGCGAACATTGCGAGGGCGTTCTGGCATGGTTGCAGGTTACATGGCCTGGCCATCTGAACGCTGTCTCCCAGGGTAAACGGGCTTTGACTGATGGATCCTCTCACCTCTGTCCCTCTTCCCCCGTTCCCAGACCTCCGCGATGAGTTACTACATGGAGCCTGTTTCTGTCTACCCTGTCCCGCACCCCTCTGATCGCCTGGACCTAACGGTAAGACCCTGCCATAAATTCTGCCCTGTGTTTAGCTTCTGCCCCCCTCCCACCCCACCCCACACGCGCCCCACTCCTGAACATGGCAGCATGAACCTCTGGGCTCTCGGCCTGTGGCGTAGTGGTTAAGGTGCATGACTGGGACACGTAAGGTCGCTGGTTCAATCCCCGGTGTAGCCACAATAAGATCCGCACAGCCGTTGGGCCCTCGAGCAAAGCCCTTAACCCTGCATTGCTCCAGGGGAGGATTGTCTCCTGCTGAGTCTAATGAACTGTATGTCAGATAAAAGCGGCCAAATGACGTGTAATGTCATGTACTCTATTTCTGCTGTTGCCTGAAATAAGGCCTGAACGAAACCTCACTTGAGCATGGCTCATGCAAATTAATACAGCACTGACCACAATCTGTTTCTGCAGCTCAGAC